>NW_017619559.1:0-16268 GCF_001879475.1 Ipomoea nil
GAGCGCGGTCCAATCAAACCTAGGCTCTTCAAGAAAGGCCGGACTGTCGTGAACCACCCACAGATCAGCTTCTTGGCAGAAGTAGAACGTTGCCAGTTTTACTCTCCTCTCTTCGGGACAACCCCCACGGTAAAAAATCTTATCAAACACCGTAGCCACTCTTCAAGGACTATAGGGTCTTCTTCACCAGCAAAGGAAGGCGGCCGATGCCCAGACACAAGGCGACCCACATCACGGTGCTCAACCGGAGGCGGAGGCGGCGCAGCTTGATTGTTGTTCAACAGAGCTTCACTGAGAGACTGCATCGTCTGCGTCAACTGATGGAGATTCTGGGCGAGCTGCTCGTTGGTCTGGGTCTCTGGGGAGCGGCGCGAGGACGAGGAGGCATCGCACATCTGCTACAACAACAAGGTTACCACAAAAAAGCAAGCAAGCAAGGCAGAAAACAACACACATCTCACCGTGCAACCTAGAGTCCTAAGCCTAACACTTAGCATCTTAAGGTCGCTTAGAGGTCTCAAAACACACTTAAACACTTAGAAAGTCTAGACTCAACTCTTCCTAGGCTCTAAACCAAGGTTCAAACCTAGGCTCTGATACAAACTGTAACACCCCCAAAAACAAGACTACTTAAAACGAGTCTTAACACCTGCAGATCAAGCACAAAACAAGCACAGCGGAATATAAAAAGATAACTGGATAAAAGGAATCCAAAACGGGGTGTTATGCCACGTATACCACACTAGGTATACGCTACGGCGACAATTTGCAAGTGTAACACTATCCCAAAAACATCCAAACTAGAACAGTCCAAAGACATTGGCACACAGGCCTCAACAACACTGTCTAAAGATATAGGTGCTAAGCTACCGGCTCTAGACATCGCGCTCGACTACGCATCACCTGAAAGATACAAAGATAAACATCGGGGCGACGCCCGGTCAGCGAAAGATGCTGGTAACCCACCAATACCTTTAGTATCATAAATAGGTAGATATATAATTGGTGAGCTGTCGTAGGCTTCCAAATTAAAACCTTACAAACGTAGTAGCGGGAGTAAGGATCGATCCCACGAGGAGTAACTAGTTTACTTTTGTGCTCAAATTAAAGGTAGGGGGGTTTGGAATATATCGAGAATAAAGATAAAATAAAAGAGAATTTAAATAACAAGAAATTTAATTGAATGAATAAAGCAATGAAATAATATTATCGAAAACACTTATAATAGGAGACCTTGGTTAGTAAAGATCCACCACCGGAATTCAACACTGATCATTGATTAATAAAGTAATTAATATGCAATTGAAATATTTGTCGTGAAATTATTTCATTTCTGTTTTCCCTTAGTTGTAGGTAAATAAAGCACAAGCGGTTTAATTACCCTAACTACTAAATAATCTAAGACAAGCGCTATAGATTTAATTTAATAGGCAGCAATAGGAACTAGGAAACCGACAAACTAAATAACACAAGCACAAGCGGTTGCATTTAATTTAGGAAAATATTCTAACCCGAGACCAATTATCACTAAGCCGTCAATAATTAACCTCAGTTGCTACTGAATAATTAGAATAATTTGTAGCACAACATTATCTAATATAGCAAATAATTATATCAAATAAATAACTAGTAGGCTCCCTAGCAATTAAATGATACAACTATTCAAATAATTTAGAAGAATATTTAATACTCAAAATGCATAAAACATATATATAATAAAGTTAAATAAATAACCTTACAGCGTTATGAACTCCGGGGCTTCAATTCACTAAACCAACTAGAAATTAGCCACAAATGGACATTGATAACAACTTCAACGAATACTATAGAGGAGGGAAGAATGAACGTTTTACAATAGAAAAACTTCTACTATTTATACTATCTTAAATAAACTCAAATGAATCTCTGCCACTTATTTCCTCCTTTTTGCGCCATGGTGCGGTCTTTGGACAAAGCTCTCGCCGATGGAAGCGGTTTGATGACATTCTCCACTAGCTGCGGCTGCCATGTCTAAATGAAAGAAAGAAAATAGAGTTTGGGGTAAGAAAGAAAATAGAGTTTCAATTTGGTTTGATTGGTAAGCTTTATTATAATATAATATATATATATATATATATATATATAATATATATATATATATATATATATATATATATATATATATAATCATTTATAAAGCAGTACGCCTTATATATATACTAGTATGCATTCTATATATATTATATATATTATATATAATATATTATATATTATATATAAAAAGAACTAATTATTAGATATATTAAATAACTAATGCAAAATTATTATAAAGATGTACCTAAAATATGAGTGTAAAATATGCCTATCAATAATATGAAAACCATTTTCGAAACGGAATACATATATATAAGTCAAAAGCCAAGATCAAAAGACAACACAAGACTCACCACTCACAAGGACAAAACCGGGAACACATCCAAACCACAAAGGTTAACCACACACAAGGATAAAGACTCACCCAACGAAAACACATGCCAAAACACCACACCACAAGCCTCCATGACTACACACGTCACGAGAGAAGAGAACTCACCACAACAACGGCTTCACAAGCCCTCGTGACATCACCCATCACGAGTTGATACGCCTTCCTTATGCCCTGTTCCAACCTTATGGCTACCCCCAACCTTGTACCTTCGGTGCCAACCATTACCTCCAGAAAGCCCCTGTACAGCCAAGTCCAACCTTATTCCTCCGGGACCGTCGTCCCCCACCTATAACCACCAACGAAAACCCACCAATTCACGGCAACACATGCCCGGATAACACAATGTTATCGCCTAAACACGTGGACTCAGCCACAACTCCATAAAATCACGTCACGGCCACCACGAGGACCGCTGCAATACCTTGGTGACTAGCGTCCCATACCACTAATCGTGCAATCCAGGTAAAGCCACACACGCGCCACCACCCACACGAAACAAGCAACGGATTGCAAAAGAAGGTATGAAACATACTCAAACAAGAGACAGGTCACCACCCATCGACAACAACGACGCTAGCATTAAGATAATAACTAGCAAGCTCAACAACGAGGAAACTCAAGATAGTTCCGAGGAACACACAAGACACCACACGGTTCAACGAAACACAATGTTGAACACTTAGCACGATACACAACACCAAAGATCATACATGGATACCTACCATAAAGCTCTAGACCTACGAAACATTAAGAAGACGCTCAAATAGTTCCACAAAAGAACAACGGGAGGCCAAAAGATCAAAGACCGAGACAAACGAAACACGGGGAACAAATCCCACTCCAACCTCACCGTGTTCCCCGCGGGTGGACCCACGGGTAGTGCCCCACCCGTGGTCCCGCCCGCGGGTACAACACCCACAAGGCATACGTTCCCGCGGGTAGGCCGGCAGGTGGTGCCCCGCCCGCCGTTCCGCCCGCGGGTACGTCCCTGTACCACAACAAATCCCTTCGGGGATTTTCTCCTCCAAACACAAATTCAAGTCCAAAACATGCCAAATCTCACCAAGCACAACAAAATGACTTGAACCAAGGAAAATTCCAAGCAATGGCACAAAGGAAACCTAAACACAAGCTCTAGATATGCAATATCACAAGATAAATGCATAAACTCTCACATTTCATAGCAAAACACAAGTAGAAGCCAAGAAATCATATATAGGTAAGCAAAATAGGTTTTGTAGAGCATGGGTTACCTCTTGAAGACCAAAAGACTCTCTTACACCACAACAAGCTCTCCACTAAGCTCACTAGCCAAACCCACTTCAAGATCAAACCAAAAGATCATAAGAAATAGAATTAATTACTCAATTAATTCATGGTTTGGAGTGTGGATATTTGGGGAGTCACAAGGGCCCAGACCCTTAGTCGTTTCCAAGAAAAAGCCAGAAGGAGTCGCCTCGACTGAGGGACTCGGCGAGAAAGAGAAAGGAAACAAGGGCCCAGACCCTTAGTCGTTTCCAAGATAAATCCAAAAGGAGTCGCCTCGACTGAGGGACTCGGCGAGAAAGAGAAAGGAAACAAGGGCCCAGACCCTTAGTCGTTTCCAAGAAAAAGCCAGAAAGAGTCGCCTCGACTGAGGGACTCGGCGAGAAAGAGAAAGGAAACAAGGGCCCCGACTCTTAGTCATTTCCAAGAAAATAGCCAGAAGTAGTCGCCTCGACTGAGGGACTCTGTGAGAAAGAGAAAGGAAACAAGGGCCCAGACCCTTAGTCGTTTCTAAGAAAAAGCCAGAAGGAGTCGCCACGACTGAGGGACTCGGCGAGAAAGAGAAAGGAAACAAGGGCCCAGACCCTTAGTCGTTTCCAAGAAAAAGCCAGAAGGAGTCGCCTCGACTGAGGGACTCGGCGAGAAAGAGAAAGGAAACAAGGGCCCAGACCCTTAGTCGTTTCCAAGAAAAAGCCAGAAGGAGTCGCCTCGACTGAGGGACTCGGCGACAAAGAGAAAGGAAACAAGGGCCCAGACCCTTAGTCATTTCCAAGAAAAAGCCAGAAGGAGTTGCCTCGACTGAGGGACTCGGCAAGAAAGAGAAAGGAAACAAGGGCCCAGACCCTTAGTCGTTTCCAAGAAAAAGCCAAAAGGAGTCACCTCGACTGAGGGACTCGGCGAGAAAGAGAAAGGAAACAAGGGCCCCGACTCTTAGTCATTTCCAAGAAAATAGCCAAAAAAAGTAGTCACCTCGACTGAGGGACTCTGTGAGAAAGAGAAAGGAAACAGGGGCCCAGACCCTTAGTCGTTTCCAAGAAAAATCCAGAAGTAGTCCCCTCGACTGAGGGACTCGGCGAGAAAGAGAAAGGAAACAAGGGCCCAGACCCTTAGTCGTTTCCAAGAAAAAGCCAGAAGGAGTCGCCTCGACTGAGGGACTCGGCGAGAAAGAGAAAGGAAACAAGGGCCCAGACCCTTAGTCATTTCCAAGAAAAAGCCAGAAGGAGTCGCCTCGACTGAGGGACTTGACGAGAAAGAGAAAGGAAACAAGGGCCCAGACCCTTAGTCGTTTCCAAGAAAAAGCCAGAAGGAGTCTCCTCGACTAAGGGACTCGGCGAGAATGAGAATCGAAACAAGGGCACAGACCCGTAGTCGTTTCCAATAAAAATCCAGAAAGAGTCGCCTCGACTGAGAGACGCGGCGAGAAAGTGAAAGGTGGGAGACAAGGGCCTAGACCCTTAGTTGTTTTTCGAGGGAAAACTAAAAGGAGTCGCCTCGATTGAGGGACTCAGTAAGGAAAAAATGAAGTTGAAAGACATAAACAAAAAAATGGGGCATAAAGAAAAACGCGAAGAAAAGCAAAGGGAAAAGCTTCATTCGACTAAGGCCTGAAGGGAAAGCCAGCCCTTACAAAAAAGGTGAAGTTACTAAAAAGCCCTAGACTACGGGGGAGGGGGTTTCGACGTTGACTTCCTCTACTTTTTCTTCCGCCAATGTTCCAGCAAGAGGAGCAGGTGAAGGGTCTTCCACATGAGGAGGCTGTTCAGTCGAAGTCACCAGACTCGCCACAGAAAGAGCCGCCGGATCAGCAGTCGTCGCAGATGTCTCGGCAACTGGAAAATGATTGAACACTAGCTTAAGGCCCCAGCTCTCCGGAGTGAAGGACGGGTCGCGGGCCAAGAGGATGGCATGGATCCGATTGGCAAGTGACCCTCAGCAGCTCGGCGGTTTGAACCTCCTTCGCCTTGGCATAAACCGCCTGCTCTTCCAAGCGACCCTCCTCCGATTGGCGTAGGCGAGTGGCGATGGAGTGCATGGTAGTCTTGAGCGCCCGTATCCGCCTCCTCAGCTCCAGTTGGAAAGTGAGGTTCTAAGAAAAAGGGAAGAGAAGCAGTATTAGAAGAGAATCTAGAGGAAATAGAAAAATAAAGGAGGTCAGCAAAAGAACTTACTCGGTAGTACTGGCTCAGAGAAGCTTCCAGGATGTACTCATCCTGCATCTTGCTCGCCGCCTCCAAATCCTTGGGGAGAATGATGTGTTTGGCCCAATTCTGGACCGAGTAGTTGCCCGCCCAGATCTGGGCATCCTCTTCGAGCTCCAAGCCCGGCCGAATCTTTTTGGGAGGAGGCGCGTCCGACTGCTCCAGTGTGCGCTTGGAGCTGGGACTCTCCGTAGGTACTGGAGGCGGGAGACGAGAAGGAGAAGTGACGGGAGACGACGTCAGGTCCACCATAGTTCGTGGAGGAGTTGGAGTCACCTGGGGAGTCGGCGATGGAAGGGAGGAAGAGGTTGCTTGAGCACCGGACGACCACTGCGTCAGTCGGCGCCTCATCTTTTCAGCACGGTAGGCCATTGCCGGCGTTGGAGCCTCGGCTTCGTCCGAGCTGGTGGAGTCGGAGTCGTAAGGTCCTGCAGGGGAAAGTAAAAGGGTCAGCAGTCGGACCAGGTGAGAAAGTTAAGAAACAAGAAGGTCACAAAAGGCTACCTGAGGTGGTCGTGCCGGCTGGCAAAAGGCCCCATTTCGCCATAGCCAGTACTCGAGACCAGTACTTAACAGAGTGAGGTCCAAAGTTCTTCAGGAACTCGGCACCCTGGATCACGTCCTGGGTGAAGGCAGCGCGCCAGGAGCAGGGTTTGAAGAGGGCAACCGACTACAAGGTGGGGAAAGTGAAGGTTGAGAAAGAAGGGCGGACAAAGAAGATGTAGGGTTTCCAGTCCTTTATGGAATCTGGAAGACCCTCGAACAATTGATGCCCAGGTCGGGAAGAAACTTGGATGAAGCCAGGGGAGTGCGAGCCGACCTTGTTCACTGTGAACAGGCACCTAAAACGATCTAGGTCAGGCTCACAGAGCCACCAATGGCATAAATTGATAAAGAAGACAAGAAGGCGATGGGAGTTAGGCATGAGCTGACCTGGAACCAGGTTATAATGACGATAGAAAAGAGAAAGAAAGGGATGGGGTGGCACTCGGAATCCAAAAGCCACCGAGTGCAAGTGAATGCCAATAATAAAATTTGGCTATTTTGGAATAATGACTTGGCAGTAACATTTGAGAGTCAGACTGAGCAGTGTGTTACGATATCTTGTGTACACTCTACGGTTCTCACGCCTTTCTGGCTCTCTTTTGTTTATGCCAAGACCAAGGTACGCCTCCGGGACCCCCTGTGGGTTGAGCTGAAAGCTATTTTTTCTAGGATCCCCGGGGGTGTGCCTTGGGCGGTTGCGGGTGATTTTAACTGTCTGTTAAGTGTGGACGAGAAAAAGGGTGGTCTACCGTATTCACACCGGAAGACCACTGATTTTCAGGAGTGTGTCAGTGCGTGTGACTTGGTCGACGCGGCCTATTACGGTTCCTGTTTTACTTGGTGGAATGGGCGCCGTAGAGAGGCGGCTATATGGATGCGTTTGGATCGGCTCCTCTACACCTCGGTGTGGGAGTCGGTCTTTACGTCATCCGTACGGCATTTGTCAAAGTCTACGTCTGACCACAGTCCGCTTCTAATATCCTTTGAGTTGATCAGTATGCAGGTAACTCCGAAGCACTTTGTGTTCCTGAACGTGTGGATTAAGCACGACGATTTTCTGAGGGTGGTGCGTGATAGCTGGCAGGTTCCTGTAGAGGGGGCCCCTATGTTTGTAATAGCCACCAAGTTGAATAGGTTGGGGAAAGTTCTGAGCACCTGGAGCAAGACTGTATTTGGGGATATCTTTGTGAAGCTCCGGGAGTATGAGGATAGTGTTCAGGCCCTAGAGACTGCCTTACAGCAACACCCGGATGATGAGAATGCTTTAATTGAATATAAAAAGGGTGTTGCTTTGTTACAGAAACAGATTGCTATAGAAGAAGAATTTTGGCAGCAGAAGGCGCGTATCACCGACGTTCAGGATGGGGATAGAAACTCCCGGTTCTTTCACTCAGTTGTTAAGGAACGTAGGCGAAAGCTATATATACACAGAGTGAAGGGTGGTGACGGTGTGTGGCTAGAGGATAGGCAAGGGATTGCTAATCAGGCGGTCTCTTTCTTTGAGCATATGTTCACCGCGGAGGTTGGGGGTTTTGATTTGACTAGGCTGGACTGTGTCCCACGGTTGGTTGCAGAGGAGGATAATGAGGTTTTGACGGCGGTGCCTGAGGTGGAGGAGGTGAAGGCGGTGGTAATGCAGATGAACTCTACGAGTGCGGCAGGGCCGGATGGTTTCTCGGGGGCCTTCTATAAGGCTTGCTGGGATATTATTCAGGATGATGTTGTTAGCATGGTTCGGAGCTACTTTGCGGGACGGGAATTTACCAGGGCTATCACGCACACATCTATCGTCCTGTTGCCGAAGAAGCCGAGTCCGGAGACTTTTGCGGACTACAGACCCATCAGCCTATGCAACTTCAGTAGTAAGCTTATCACGAAGCTCATGGTGGTTCGGATGGCTACAGTCTTGCCTCGGGTGTTGTCACCGCAGCAGAGTGGGTTTGTGGCGGGCCGGTCTATTACAGATAATGTGCTTCTAGCGTCGGAGATGTGCCACGGGTTGAGCTTCCAGAACCGGGACATAGTCCTTAAGTTAGACATGGCTAAGGCTTATGACCGGGTATCATGGTTTTTCCTGACTTCGGTGATGCGCCGCCTGGGTTTCAGTGAGGTCTGGATAGATATGGTGTTCCGGGCCGTGTCTAACGTGTGGTATTCAGTGATTGTGAATGGAGTCAAAGAGGGCTTCTTCACGTCTACGCGAGGTCTCAGGCAAGGGGACCCGCTGTCCCCGACTCTGTTTGTGATTGCAGCTGAGGTCTTGTCGGTGTACATTGCGCGGGTCTATGATGGCACTACGGTGCCCTGGTTTACACAGCCGCCACGGACACCACATATCCACCACCTGGCCTATGCGGACGATGTTATTATTTTTAGTACGGCCAGGTTGGGAGCTATTGAGGTCGTGATTGGGGCGTTAAAGGAGTACGAGGAGATCTCGGGACAGTTGGTGAGCTTTCAGAAAAGTGCGTTTTACATGCACCCTCGTACTCCGACCCACGAGATTGAGCAGATTTGCTGGGCAACGGGCTGTGTGCATAAACAGTTTCCTTTTACATACTTGGGCTGCCCGGTGTATATAGGCCGTAAAAAGTGTATCTACTTTGCCTCGGTGATTGATAAAGTTAAGGCTAGATGCTTGAGTTGGCAGCGCCGGCTGCTCTCGAAGGGCGGGAAGGCAATCTTGATCTCTTCAGTCTTGCAGGCCATACCGTTGCACATATTTTCGGCCTGCGCTCCGCCTAAGCAGGTCATACGGGATTTGGAGAGATGTTATGCGAGTTTTTTCTGGAAACAGTCAGGGGGCGCCCGGTACCACTGGAGTTCGTGGAAAATCCTCTCTCGTCCTAAGAAGGAAGGGGGGTGGGGTTCATGGATTTAGACTTGATGGTAAGGGCGGCCAGTGCTAAATTGTGGTGGAATTTCCGGATAGATCATACTTTATGGTCGGACTTTATGAGGGCGAAATATTGCAGTCGGGTTCACCCGGTTACTAAGTTGGTTCAGAATAGAGATTCGCATACCTGGAAGAGGATGCTGGCGGTACGTGATGAGGTCGAGGGGGTTCTCACTTGGCGGTTGTTCCAAGGCCGAGTTAGTTTCTGGTGGGACAACTGGTCGGGTCTGGGCCCACTCGGCAGGCTTTATCCACACCGGGGGGCTTCCTACTCCCGGGAGCTGCTTCTAGACTATGTGTGGGATGGCCAGCTTGATTTGACAGACCACGATGACTTGGCATTTGCTGGGGTTGGGGCGGACCTGTCCCGCTTGGGGCAGGGCCCGCGTGATATCCCACTCTGGACCATGGCGTCCGACGGTATGTTTTCTTATTCCTCTGCTAAGGCCTTTCTTAGGCCTGCTTTGCCCACTGCACCGGACCCGCTCTTAGCTAAGTGTTGGCGCAAGCACCTTCCTTTTAAGGTGTCCTTCCTGGCTTGGAGGGTGTTCCGAGGGCGGCTTCCCACGGATGACATCTTGACCCGTTTCGGTCATGCGATCGTCTCGAGGTGTCGGTGTTGTCCAGCCCCGGTCCCCGAGTCTATTGATCACATCTTTTATTCTGGGGAAACAGCAAGAGCTGCTTGGAGATATGTTTTGGCGTCCCTCGGCCTCCACTTGCGACACCGGAGTCTTAGGACTTTGATTGCAGGATGGGGTCGGGCGGGGCGCGTAACCCTCTTTTGTCTTTTGTTGTTTGCAGGTTGCCGTATCTGGTGTTGTGGGAGCTGTGGAAGCACCGTAATGGGTGCATGTACGGCCGAGACACACCCAGCGTTGCACGGGTGATGCATGGGGTGGCAAAGGGGGTGGCGGAATGCCTGTTTAGGCGTTGGCCCATGCAGCATATCCTGCCCTCTAACTGGAGGACTATTGTGGCATACTTGGAGGCACATGTGCCGAGGCGTGTTATTAGGATGGTCAGGTGGTCTCCCCTGGTTGCCGGGGCGTTAAAGATCAATCTTTCTCGGTCTTCGGCGGCTGGGGGGCTGCGGCCGTGGTGCGCAACCAGGAGGGTGGCTTCTGCTACGGGGTTGCGTGGTCTGGCCACGGGGAGCACGCCCGGGGAATGTTCCGGGTCATTTTCTCTTGCCTAGAATGGTGCGTGGTCGGGGGAACTACTTTGATTGATATAGAGTCCACTTGGGCGGAGTTGGCTAGCTACGTTGATATCTCTGTTCGTCCGCCGTGGATTCTAGATGATGTTGTGACCAGACTCCGGTTTCTGTGTTCCTGTGGGGTGGTTACTGCTTCTGTGTGCCCGTCCAGGGCCAATATGCCTGCACAGGCGCTAGCTAACTGGGTGGTGGATACGCCGGGGGAGGCCATCTTTCGGAGCCTCAATGATCTGCCACGTAGGGTCCGTGCTTTACTGATACATGATGATGTGCCCTATGTGTTTTTTGATATTGATGATCCCCCGTGATTGTACTTGTACTTTGTTTGATTTGTTGGAAATTTGGAAAAAAGAAAAAAAAAAAAAGAAAAAAGAAAAAAAAAAAAAAAAGAAAAAACAAAAAAAAAAAGAAAAGGAAAAGAGATGGAAAAAAGAAAAGAAAAGGCTAAGGGATAGAAAAGAATCGAGTGGAAAGAATGAGTGAGAGATAAGAATAGAGTGAAATGGAGTGAGAAAAAGGAGAGTTGGGAGGAAAAGAAAGAGTGGATGGGAGTTAAAAAACAGTGAGTGTGTGAGGTTCTCTGGGTACCGTGAAGCCCTGCTTCGCAGTGCTGAGTCTCAACGTAAGGTGCTGGCGGTACAACAGGGCACCCTAGTCCGGGCTGAACGGTGTGCCGGGCAGGATTATCAAATCCGTTGACCTGGTCAGGCTTGCTGCTGGCCAATAGTAGCTGAGTTCCTTCTGGACTCCGGGGGGGGACGGGCTATTATTTGGGGGGTTGCTTTTGTTCGCGTCAGCCTGGTATAAACTTAAACACTCACCCGAGATAGATGTGATAGTTGGGTCATGGGAACACGATGCTAGCTTGTTCTATCTTGTTTATATTTTTGCAGGTGCTGCTTCTTTGACCTCGGAGGCATGAACTGGTCTTGGGCTCTTTTTGGTTTCGCCTTTGCAGGCATCTTTGGAAAAGACCAGGTCTCAACGCCGATGCAAGCGGTAAAAATTGCATCGTAGCCCGGGCTTAACGGTGGCCGGGTAGGTGTTTTTCAAATCCGTTGGCGGTAGTCTAGGCTTGCTGCTGGCCCATAGTAGCTAATCCCGTTAGGGTTGGTTCTGGTTCGTGCTGGTGCTGATCGGGAATTCTGCTATTGGCTGCCTTGTGCCGTGTTGATGATTTATTGGCTCGGGATCTACCTGTATTTCTGTCTCAGGACTGCGTGCCATTACTGGACTTAAGCCTGCGTGCCATTGTTAGATGTACATCTCTGTTTTGTCGTGTCGGGCAGTCGATAGCGTTCCGGGAGGTGTTGCAGTTGTGGTGCATCCCGGCTAGGCGGCATTATGGTGTGTAGTCGCTGTAGTGCAACTGGCTGGGGGGGCCACGTTTGTGACGCGCGAGTCATCTATCCTCGCTACTTGTGCTTCAGATTACATGGTGGGTGGAGATGCAGTTGTGCAGCATCTCAGTCTACTTTCTGGTTTTGACATACTCATGCCTACGACTAGTTAGTGATAGCTAGCATAGGGCTTGGGGCATGCATGTTAGAGCCCCGGGGGCTACTTTATGTTATCTTGTATTATCTTACTTTTCCTTACTTAGCTTATTAGTAGGATTTAGGCCATGCGGGGCCTAAGTCCATCCGGACCTTGTACTGGCCTTGGCCTTCCTTTTTATTAATAAACTTCTTTAAAAAAAAAAAAAAAATGCCAACACAACCTTCCGGCTCCCGTGTTTGAGTTCTTGAGATGACATGGATTGATCTTTTTTGTTAAAGTGGGATAATAGTGTCTTTTTCTATTTTTTTTAAGTGTGAACGCATGTATAATCCTTGGCCAAATTGGTTTCCTATTTTCTTGGATCATCAGCGTTGCAATTTGGAGCCGCGATTTCTTCATCATTGATTGAGTGTTTGCCCATGCAAACTAATCAGTATTTTTTATTTTTTTTCGCTTGTTCTTTTGAGTATAATATTGTCTATATTTGGATTGTCGTGTATATGTATAAATGCCCGAGTAATACGATTGTGCATTCGTGTGTGCTGATTGTGCAACCTAGTGTTGTAAGTTGTGCACTATAGGCTAGGGAGTTGTGCATTATAGCACATAGTTCAATGCATCGTAGAACATTGGATGTTCACTGTATGATTTTTGGCGGGGTTTGAATGCACAACAATGAAGTCATTGATGCACAACACTCAGTATAGGAATGCACAACATTTTGTATAGGAATGCACATCTTTTAATAAGACTGATTTACCCTAAATTTATATATTTTAATATTTTAAAGGGATTTGTTTTCTTAATCCGTGTGATTTGTTTCTTTTAATCTCAATCATACATCATTCTGATTTAATGCTCTAGATTAGTCCTCACGTCCTCACCTGATCCGGACCCTATATATATATATATATATATATATATATATATATATATATATATATATATGTGTGTGTGTGTGTGTGTGTGTGTGTGTGTGTGTGTGTGTGTGTGTGTGTGTGTGTGTCTGTGTGTTTTATTAAATATTAAAAAAGCTATTAACAATGTGATTATGTTGAAGCCAAGAGAAATTATAAAATTATAATAATACCAAAAATGGATTCAAACTCTAGACCTTCACTATAACCAAATATATACCATGTGGCTTGTGATCCACTAGTATTCTGTTGCTCCCTTATGTGGGAGGTCTAAGGTTTGAGCATCGGTGTAGGCATAGATCGTATATTAATTCACTTCTTGTTAACATTTATCTGTTTTTTTATACTAATATTAAATTTAAACTATATATACATATATACATACAACTATTATATATGGGGTGAGGAGGGCAGCTGCCCCCCTTTGGCTCCGTCCATGACCATGTCCACCTTGCAAGGTAAACACGGTTCAACAATTTAATTTGCCCCAAAAGGGTGGGGCGGGCTCTAATTTTTTGAGCCCATATTAGAGCGGACTTTTTAGCCCGTCCCGCCAGCCCGCTTAATTTAAAAATAATAAAAAAATAATAAAAAAAAAAAAAAAAAAAAACAGCCCTACATGGAAATTGTTATATCGTGCACAAAGGCGAACAATGCATTGTGCGCCCTCAAAAATTAAATGTTTCGTATGTACAGAATTGTATAATATAATACACATAAACTCTTAACATAATATAATAATCTAACATAATAAATAATATACATAAACTCTTAACATAATAAACATAAACTCTTAGCAGAATACACATGAACTCTTAACATAATCCACATAAACTCTTAACACACACACAAACTCTTAATATAATATATCATTATAATAAAGCTCTAAGTTTCTGCTTAACAAATTCTCCCGCTCAATTAAAACGATGTCACTTTATGTCCACAAAAAAAAAAAAAAAAAAAAAGTTGTACACTAAATGGTGCTAAACCAGCTTAACGCGTGCACTTTAATTTTGACAGCTACTTTTTGGTAATACCAAGTAAAATAAAGCAATTTAAATAGACTTCTAATAATTACACACTTCTAAAGAGAGTGTTCATATTAAACACTGTGGTAGTATAAGTTCCGACCGAGAACTCCATGTGTCCTTTCCGTAACCTTGCCCTGCTTGCTCGATCGATTAGCCCGACCGCGTTGCTCGACTGATACTAGCCGACCGCCTTGCCTTTGTAATAAAGAAGGGACAACACGTGTCGGAAGTAAGAGATGACAAAGGGCCAAGATGGCATGATGACACGTAGAAGACACGCGTGCGACATGCGATAAGGAGTGGAGCTATAAATACCTTCTAATTACCTGAGTTAAGGGATTTTGGAGAAAATTAGAAAGACTAGACCCAGAGCTGCCCAACCGTACCGGTCGGTCCTCGAGTTTAGTCGGATAGGTTCTCTTTAGGACCACGTGTATTAACACTATCACACTGCTTCAAAAACATACTTCTCAATCTAAAATAAATAAATATAAATAGACTCATACTAAAGAGACTCAATGATGTAAATGTCTGATCACCATGCTCTTGGAAACTGAAAGGTCTCCAGCAGCATTCATACTTCCAAGATAACATCATAGATTTTGAAATCTAGTTTTACATTGTATATAAGCCTCTGTCGATGGAGACATCCACTCCCAACTTCACCATATCTTCAGTTCGAATCACCTGCCAATTAGAAAAAACAAAAAAAAAAAAAACAAAATATCTGCAAAGAAACCATGCCAATGTATGCTGCTGTAAAAGATATTGGCCCTCTAGATAGGGAGAAAGCAATAAGAGTAAAGTGTGTTAGATGTTATGAAATAGCTGAAAATAGAGGCTCTACAGAGATAAAGAGTCAAGAAGTTTTGGTCTGCGATGAAGAGGTATTTTATTTCACTGTTTAATATTTTAGTTCACTGTTTAATGTTTAGGCTCTACACAGATTTATGCTCTACCAAATCGAGGCTCTAAACATATTTTTGATGTACACAGTTTTTTTCTGTTCATTGTTTAAGGTTTTCCTTATGCTAATGTTTTATTTATTTCACTAATCTTATGTGCAGGGAACCTTCATTCATTTGAATATGCAAAACAATGATGTAAAAAAATACAAAAATATTTTCAGAGAAGGGAAGCTCTATTTAGTCAAAAAATTTTTGGTGTTCACCCACTATTATATGTACAAAGCTTGTGATCACAAATATATGATCAGGCTAAACTATAAAACTCAGGTAAAGGCAATCAAATCCAAAGGTTTTCCTACTAAAATGTTTCAGCTAAAAAGCTATGACTCTTTGAAAGACCCTACTCAAGTCAATCACAAGGTGCTGTTTGGTAAGTATTTTGTTCTTATTTTTGCTATTTTTCATTCAACTATATTAGTATTTGGTCTACTATTCATTTATTTTCTATTTATACATATTTAATAGGCAGAGTGGTCGAGATCCATGCTCCTGTTGAAAAATCATAGGAGGTAGACCATCAAACTACTAGACTTTAAAATGGCTGACAATGAGTAAGTTTCATACTAATAAATCTGTTCCTATATTTCCAGTGATTATATTTTTTCTAACACACTTGCCTATAGGGGAAATACCTTACAGTGCACTGTGTGGGACAGTCATGTTGGTGCCATGCTACCATACTATGATGCAGGTCTTAAAGAACCACTAATTTTGGTTTTTCAGCTTTGTCGGGCAAAGGTGGTCAATGGTAAGTTATAATCATACATTATTCTTTTACAGTATTTCTAGGTTTTCCATTGTTCATTAACACCTATCATGCTAATAGGTGAAATCAGAATCACTAGCTGCTATGATGCTACCCAACTTCATTTCAATGCATCTTACTAGGAATTTGCTGATTTTAGGTCTTAGTAAGTGCCTGAATTTTATGTTTTATCTACACTCTACATTTTCTAAACTACTATATCAGACATTTATACAACTGTGTATTAATTTTACCTGTAGGTTAACTGCTGCAAACAGTCATTTACACAGTATCAGTACTGCAACAGTGCTGTCTCATCAACAGGAATTGATGACTCTACGAGTGGTGCTTTGACTGTAATAAAGGTAGTTAATCTATGAAAAGAAGCAGGTTAGACTCTATGTTCTAAAAACCATGAATACATCCACAAAACTAATTATAGGTTAATAAGATAGATTCATTAACACAGAGTAACAAGTGCTTTCAAAAAAATTGTAGAATGGGAATTTCTATGT
>NW_017619561.1:0-27509 GCF_001879475.1 Ipomoea nil
CGTTGTTTCTTTAATTTCTCGCCGAGTCCCTCAGTCGAGGCGACTCCTTTTGGCTTTTTCACGGAAACGACTAAGGGTCTGGGCCCTTGTTTCCTATCTCTTCTCGCCGAGTCCCTCAGTCGAGGCGACTCCTTAGGCTTTTTCTTTTATTAGAAACGGTTTAGGGTCAGTGCCCGTTGTTTCTTTAATTTCTCGCCGAGTCCCTCAGTCGAGGCGACTCCTTTTGGCTTTTTCACGGAAACGACTAAGGGTCTGGCCCTTGTTTCCTATCTCTTCTCGCCGAGTCCCTCAGTCGAGGCGACTCCTTAGGCTTTTTCTTTTCTTAGAAATGGTTTAGGGTCAGTGCCCCGTTGTTTCTTTAATTTCTCGCCGAGTCCCTCAGTCGAGCGACTCCTTTTGGCTTTTTCACGGAAACGACTAAGGTCTGGGCCCTTGTTTCCTATCTCTTCTCGCCGAGTCCCTCAGTCGAGGCGACTCCTTAGGCTTTTTCTTTTCTTAGAAACGGTTTAGGGTCAGTGCCCCGTTGTTTCTTTAATTTCTCGCCAGTCCCTCAGTCGAGGCGACTCCTTTTGGCTTTTTCACGGAAACGACTAAGGTCTGGGCCCTTGTTTCCTATCTCTTCTCGCCGAGTCCCTCAGTCGAAGCGACTCCTTAGGCTTTTTCTTTTCTTAGAAACGGTTTAGGTCAGTGCCCGTGTTTCTTTAATTTCTCGCCGAGTCCCTCAGTCGAGGCGACTCCTTTTGGCTTTTTCACGGAAACGACTAAGGTCTGGGCCCTTGTTTCCTATCTCTTCTTGCCGAGTCCCCCAGTCAAGGCGACTCCTTAGGCTTTTTCTTTTATTAGAACGGTTTAGGGTCAGTGCCCCTTGTTTCTTTAATTTCTCGGCCGAGTCCCTCAGTCGAGGCGACTCCTTTTGGCTTTTTCACGGAAACGACTAAGGGTCTGGGCCCTTGTTTCCTATCTCTTCTTGGCCGAGTCCCCCAGTCGAGGCGACTCCTTAGGCTTTTTCTTTCTTAGATACGGTTTAGGGTCAGTGCCCCGTTGTTTCTTTAATTTCTCGCCGGAGTCCCTCAGTCGAGGCGACTCCTTTTGGCTTTTTTCACGGAAACGACTAAGGGTCTGGGCCCTTGTTTCCTATCTCTTCTCGCCGAGTCCCTCAGTCAAGGCGACTCCTTAGGCTTTTTTCTTTTCTTAGAAACGGTTTAGGGTCAGTGCCCGTTGTTTCTTTAATTTCTCGCCGAGTCCCTCAGTCGAGGCGACTCCTTTTGGCTTTTTCACGGAAACGACTAAGGGTCTGGGCCCTTTGTTTCCTATCTCTTCTCGCCGAGTCCCTCAGTCGAGGCGACTCCTTAGGCTTTTTCTTTTATTAGATACGGTTTAGGGTCAGTGTCCCATTGTTTCTTTAATTTCTCGCCGAGTCCCTCAGTCGAGGCGACTCCTCTTTGGCTTTTTTCACGGAAACGATTAAGGGTCTGGGCCCTTGTTTCCTATCTCTTCTTGCCGAGTCCCCCAGTCAAGGCGACTCCTTAGGCTTTTTCTTTTCTTTGAAACGGTTTAGGGTCAGTGCCCTGTCGTTTCTTTAATTTCTCGCCGAGTCCCTCAGTCGAGGCGACTCCTTTTGGCTTTTTCACGGAAACGACTAAGGGTCTGGGCCCTTGTTTCCTATCTCTTCTTGCCGAGTCCCCAGTCAAGGCGACTCCTTAGGCTTTTTCTTTTCATAGAAACGGTTTTGGGTCAGTGCCCCGTTGTTTCTTTAATTTCTCGCCGAGTCCCTCAGTCGAGGCGACTCCTTTTGGCTTTTTCACGGAAACGACTAAGGGTCTGGGCCCTTGTTTCCTATCTCTTCTCGCCGAGTCCCTCAGTCGAGGCGACTCCATAGGCTTTTTCTTTTCATTAGAAACGGTTTAGGGTCAGTGCCCGTTGTTTCTTTAATTTCTCGCCGAGTCCCTCAGTCGAGGCGACTCCTTTTGGCTTTTCACGGAAACGACTAAGGGTCTGGGCCTTGTTTCCTATCTCTTCTCGCCGAGTCCTCAGTCGAGGCGACTCCTTAGGCTTTTTCTTTTATTAGATACGGTTTAGGGTCAGTGTCCCATTGTTTCTTTAATTTCTCGGCCAAGTGCCTCAGTCGAGGCGACTCCTCTTGGTTTTTTCACGGAAACGACTAAGGGTCTGGGCCCTTGTTTCCTATCTCTTCTCGCCGAGTCCCTCAGTCGAGGCGACTCCTTAGGCTTTTTCTTTTCTTAGAAATGGTTTAGGGTCAGTGCCCCGTTGTTTCTTTAATTTCACAGCCGAGTCCCTCAGTCGAGGCGACTCCTTTTGGCTTTTTCACGGAAACGACTAAGGGTCTGGGCCCTTGGTTCCTATCTCTTCTCGCCGTGTCCCTCAGTCAAGGCGACTCCTTAGGCTTTTTCTTTTCTTAGAAACGGTTTTAGGGTCAGTGCCCGTTGTTTCTTTAATTTCTCGCCGAGTCCCTCAGTTGAGGCGACTCCTTTTGGCTTTTTCACGGAAACGACTAAGGGTCTGGGCCCTTGTTTCCTATCTCGTCTCGCCGAGTCCTCAGTCGAGGCGACTCCTTAGGCTTTTTCTTTTCTTAGAAACGGTTTAGGGTCAGTGCCCGTTGTTTCTTTAATTTCTCGCCGAGTCCCTCAGTCGAGGCGACTCCTTTTGGCTTTTTCACGGAAACGACTAAGGTCTGGGCCCTTGTTTCCTATCTCTTCTCGCCGAGTCCCTCAGTCGAGGCGACTCCTTAGGCTTTTTCTTTTATTAGATACGGTTTAGGGTCAGTGTCCCATTGTTTCTTTAATTTCTCGCCAAGTCCCTCAGTCGAGGCGACTCCTCTTGGTTTTTTCACGGAAACGACTAAGGGTCTGGGCCTTGTTTCCTATCTCTTCTTGCCGAGTCCCTCAGTCGAGGCGACTCCTTAGGCTTTTTCTTTTCTTAGAAACGGTTTAGGGTCAGTGCCCTTGTTTCTTTAATTTCTCGCCGAGTCCCTCAGTCGAGGCGACTCCTTTTGGCTTTTTCACGGAAACGACTAAGGGTCTGGGCCCTTGTTTCCTATCTCTTCTCGCCGAGTCCCTCAGTCGAGGCGACTCCTTAGGCTTTTTCTTTTCTTAGAAACGGTTTAGGGTCAGTGCCCCGTTGTTTCTTTAATTTCTCGCCGAGTCCCTCAGTCGAGGCGACTCCTTTTGGCTTTTTCACGGAAACGACTAAGGGTCTGGGCCCTTTGTTCCTATCTCTTCTCGCCGAGTCCCTCAGTCGAGGCGACTCCTTAGGCTTTTCTTTTATTAGATACGGTTTAGGGTCAGTGCCCATTGTTTCTTTAATTTCTCGCCGAGTCCCTCAGTCGAGGCGACTCCTCTTGGTTTTTTCACGGAAACGACTAAGGGTCTGGGCCTTGTTTCCTATCTCTTCTTGCCGAGTCCCCAGTCAAGGCGACTCCTTAGGCTTTTTCTTTTCTTAGAAACGGTTTAGGGTCAGTGCCCTGTCGTTTCTTTAATTTCTCGCCGAGTCCCTCAGTCGAGGCGACTCCTTTTGGCTTTTTCACGGAAACGACTAAGGGTCTGGGCCCTTGTTTCCTATCTCTTCTTGCCGAGTCCCCAGTCAAGGCGACTCCTTAGGCTTTTTCTTTTCATAGAAACGGTTTTGGGTCAGTGCCCGTTGTTTCTTTAATTTCTCGCCGAGTCCCTCAGTCGAGGCGACTCCTTTTGGCTTTTTCACGGAAACGACTAAGGGTCTGGGCCCTTGTTTCCTATCTCTTCTCGCCGAGTCCCTCAGTCGAGGCGACTCCTTAGGCTTTTTCTTTTCTTAGAAACGGTTTAGGGTCAGTGCCCCGTTGTTTCTTTAATTTCTCGCCGAGTCCCTCAGTCGAGGCGACTCCTTTTGGCTTTTTCACGGAAACGACTAAGGTCTGGGCCTTTGTTTCCTATCTCTTCTCGCGAGTCCCTCAGTCGAGGCGACTCCTTAGGCTTTTTCTTTTATTAGATACGGTTTAGGGTCAGTGTCCCATTGTTTCTTTAATTTCTCGCCAAGTCCCTCAGTCGAGGCGACTCCTCTTGGTTTTTTCACGGAAACGACTAAGGGTCTGGGCCCTTGTTTCCTATCTCTTCTCGCCGAGTCCCTCAGTCGAGGCGACTCCTTAGGCTTTTTCTTTTCTTAGAAATGGTTTAGGGTCAGTGCCCGTTGTTTCTTTAATTTCTCGCCGAGTCCCTCAGTCGAGGCGACTCCTTTTGGCTTTTTCACGGAAACGACTAAGGGTCTGGGCCCTTGTTTCCTATCTCTTCTCGCCGAGTCCCTCAGTCAAGGCGACTCCTTAGGCTTTTTCTTTTCTTAGAAACGGTTTAGGGTCAGTGCCCCGTTGTTTCTTTAATTTCTCGCCGAGTCCCTCAGTCGAGGCGACTCCTTTGGCTTTTTCACGGAAACGACTAAGGTCTGGGCCTTGTTCCTATCTCTTCTCGCCGAGTCCCTCAGTCGAGGCGACTCCTTTGGCTTTTTCACGGAAACGACTAAGGGTCTGGGCCCTTGTTTCCTATCTCTTCTCGCCGAGTCCCTCAGTCGAGGCGACTCCTTAGGCTTTTTCTTTTCTTAGAAACGGTTTAGGGTCAGTGCCCGTTGTTTCTTTAATTTCTCGCCGAGTCCCTCAGTCGAGGCGACTCCTTTTGGCTTTTTTCACGGAAACGACTAAGGGTCTGGGCCCTTGTTTCCTATCTCTTCTTGCCGAGTCCCCTCAGTCAAGGCGACTCCTTAGGCTTTTTCTTTTCTTAGAAACGGTTTAGGGTCAGTGCCCTGTCGTTTCTTTAATTTCTCGCCGAGTCCCTCAGTCGAGGCGACTCCTTTTGGCTTTTTCACGGAAACGACTAAGGGTCTGGGCCCTTTGTTTCCTATCTCTTCTTGCCGAGTCCCCCAGTCAAGGCGACTCCTTAGGCTTTTTCTTTTCTTAGAAACGGTTTTGGGTCAGTGCCCGTTGTTTCTTTAATTTCTCGCCGAGTCCCTCAGTCGAGGCGACTCCTTTTGGCTTTTTCACGGAAACGACTAAGGGTCTGGGCCCTTGTTTCCTATCTCTTCTCGCCGAGTCCCTCAGTCGAGGCGACTCCTTAGGCTTTTTCTTTTCTTAGAAACGGTTTAGGGTCAGTGCCCGTTGTTTCTTTAATTTCTCGCCGAGTCCCTCAGTCGAGGCGACTCCTTTTGGCTTTTTCACGGAAACGACTAAGGGTCTGGGCCCTTTGTTTCCTATCTCTTCTCGCCGAGTCCCTCAGTCGAGGCGACTCCTTAGGCTTTTTCTTTTATTAGATACGGTTTAGGGTCAGTGTCCCATTGTTTCTTTAATTTCTCGCCAAGTCCCTCATTCGAGGCGACTCCTCTTGGTTTTTTCACGGAAACGACTAAGGGTCTGGGCCCTTGTTTCCTATCTCTTCTTGCCGAGTCCCCCAGTCAAGGCGACTCCTTAGGCTTTTTCTTTTCTTAGAAACGGTTTAGGGTCAGTGCCCTGTCGTTTCTTTAATTTCTCGCCGAGTCCCTCAGTCGAGGCGACTCCTTTTGGCTTTTTCACGGAAACGACTAAGGGTCTGGGCCCTTGTTTCCTATCTCTTCTTGCCGAGTCCCCCAGTCAAGGCGACTCCTTAGGCTTTTTCTTTTCTTAGAAACGGTTTGGGTCAGTGCCCGTTGTTTCTTTAATTTCTCGCCGAGTCCCTCAGTCGAGGCGACTCCTTTTGGCTTTTTCACGGAAACGACTAAGGTCTGGGCCCTTGTTTCCTATCTCTTCTTCGCCGAGTCCCTCAGTCGAGGCGACTCCTTAGGCTTTTTCTTTTCATTAGAAACGGTTTAGGGTCAGTGCCCGTTGTTTCTTTAATTTCTCGCCGAGTCCCTCAGTCGAGGCGACTCCTTTTGGCTTTTTCACGGAAACGACTAAGGGTCTGGGCCCTTGTTTCCTATCTCTTCTCGCCGAGTCCCTCAGTCGAGGCGACTCCTTAGGCTTTTTCTTTTATTAGATACGGTTTAGGGTCAGTGTCCCATTGTTTCTTTAATTTCTCGCCAAGTCCCTCAGTCGAGGCGACTCCTCTTGGTTTTTTCACGGAAACGACTAAGGGTCTGGGCCCTTGTTTCCTATCTCTTCTCGCCGAGTCCCTCAGTCGAGGCGACTCCTTAGGCTTTTTCTTTTCTTAGAAACGGTTTAGGGTCAGTGCCCCGTTGTTTCTTTAATTTCTCGCCGAGTCCCTCAGTCGAGGCGACTCCTTTTGGCTTTTTCACGGAAACGACTAAGGGTCTGGGCCCTTGTTCCTATCTCTTCTCGCCGAGTCCCTCAGTCAAGGCGACTCCTTAGGCTTTTTCTTTTCTTAGAAACGGTTTAGGGTCAGTGCCCGTTGTTTCTTTAATTTCTCGCCGAGTCCCTCAGTCGAGGCGACTCCTTTTGGCTTTTTCACGGAAACGACTAAGGGTCTGGGCCTTGTTTCCTATCTCTTCTCGCCGAGTCCTCAGTCGAGGCGACTCCTTTTGCTTTTTCACGGAAAGACTAAGGTCTGGGCCCTTGTTTCCTATCTCTTCTCGCCGAGTCCCTCAGTCGAGGCGACTCCTTAGGCTTTTTCTTTTCTTAGAAACGGTTTAGGGTCAGTGCCCGTTGTTTCTTTAATTTCTCGCCGAGTCCCTCAGTCGAGGCGACTCCTTTTGGCTTTTTCACGGAAACGACTAAGGGTCTGGGCCTTTGTTTCCTATCTCTTCTCGCCGAGTCCCTCAGTCGAGGCGACTCCTTAGGCTTTTTCTTTTATTAGATACGGTTTAGGGTCAGTGTCCCATTGTTTCTTTAATTTCTCGCCAAGTCCCTCAGTCGAGGCGACTCCTCTTGGTTTTTTCACGGAAACGACTAAGGGTCTGGGCCCTTGTTTCCTATCTCTTCTTGCCGAGTCCCTCAGTCGAAGGCGACTCCTTAGGCTTTTTCTTTTCTTAGAAACGGTTTAGGGTCAGTGCCCTGTCGTTTCTTTAATTTCTCGCCGAGTCCCTCAGTCGAGGCGACTCCTTTTGGCTTTTTCACGGAAACGACTAAGGGTCTGGGCCCTTGTTTCCTATCTCTTCTTGCCGAGTCCCCAGTCAAGGCGACTCCTTAGGCTTTTTCTTTTCATTAGAAACGGTTTAGGGTCAGTGCCCCGTTGTTTCTTTAATTTCTCGCCGAGTCCCTCAGTCGAGGCGACTCCTTTTGGCTTTTTCACGGAAACGACTAAGGGTCTGGGCCCTTGTTTCCTATCTCTTCTCGCCGAGTCCCTCAGTCGAGGCGACTCCTTAGGCTTTTTCTTTTCATTAGAAACGGTTTAGGGTCAGTGCCCCGTTGTTTCTTTAATTTCTCGCCGAGTCCCTCAGTCGAGGCGACTCCTTTTGGCTTTTTCACGGAAACGACTAAGGGTCTGGGCCCTTTGTTTCCTATCTCTTCTCGCCGAGTCCCTCAGTCGAGGCGACTCCTTAGGCTTTTTCTTTTATTAGATACGGTTTAGGGTCAGTGTCCCATTGTTTCTTTAATTTCTCGCCAAGTCCCTCATGTCGAGGCGACTCCTCTTTGGCTTTTTTCACGGGAAACGACTAAGGGTCTGGGCCCTTGTTTCCTATCTCTTCTCGCCGAGTCCCTCAGTCAAGGCGACTCCTTAGGCTTTTTCTTTTCTTAGAAACGGTTTAGGGTCAGTGCCCGTTGTTTCTTTAATTTCTCGCCGAGTCCCTCAGTCGAGGCGACTCCTTTTGGCTTTTTCACGGAAACGACTAAGGGTCTGGGCCCTTGTTTCCTATCTCTTCTTGCCGAGTCCCCCAGTCAAGGCGACTCCTTAGGCTTTTTCTTTTCTTAGAAACGGTTTTAGGGTCAGTGCCCGTTGTTTCTTTAATTTCTCGCCGAGTCCCTCAGTCGAGGCGACTCCTTTTGGCTTTTTCACGGAAACGACTAAGGGTCTGGGCCCTTGTTTCCTATCTCTTCTCGCCGAGTCCCTCAGTCGAGGCGACTCCTTAGGCTTTTTCTTTTCATTAGAAACGGTTTAGGGTCAGTGCCCGTTGTTTCTTTAATTTCTCGCCGAGTCCCTCAGTCGAGGCGACTCCTTTTGGCTTTTTCACGGAAACGACTAAGGTCTGGGCCTTTGTTTCCTATCTCTTCTCGCCGAGTCCCTCAGTCGAGGCGACTCCTTAGGCTTTTTCTTTTATTAGATACGGTTTAGGGTCAGTGTCCCATTGTTTCTTTAATTTCTCGCCAAGTGCCTCAGTCGAGGCGACTCCTCTTGGTTTTTTCACGGAAACGACTAAGGGTCTGGGCCCTTGTTTCCTATCTCTTCTCGCCGAGTCCCTCAGTCGAGGCGACTCCTTAGGCTTTTTCTTTTCTTAGAAATGGTTTAGGGTCAGTGCCCCGTTGTTTCTTTAATTTCTCGCCGAGTCCCTCAGTCGAGGCGACTCCTTTTGGCTTTTTCACGGAAACGACTAAGGGTCTGGGCCCTTGTTTCCTATCTCTTCTCGCCGAGTCCCTCAGTCAAGGCGACTCCTTAGGCTTTTTCTTTTCTTAGAAACGGTTTAGGGTCAGTGCCCCGTTGTTTCTTTAATTTCTCGCCGAGTCCCTCAGTCGAGGCGACTCCTTTTGGCTTTTTCACGGAAACGACTAAGGGTCTGGGCCCTTGTTTCCTATCTCTTCTCGCCGAGTCCCTCAGTCGAGGCGACTCCTTAGGCTTTTTCTTTTCTTAGAAACGGTTTAGGGTCAGTGCCCGTTGTTTCTTTAATTTCTCGCCGAGTCCCTCAGTCGAGGCGACTCCTTTTGGCTTTTTCACGGAAACGACTAAGGGTCTGGGCCCTTGTTTCCTATCTCTTCTTGCCGAGTCCCTCAGTCAAGGCGACTCCTTAGGCTTTTTCTTTTCTTAGAAACGGTTTAGGGTCAGTGCCCGTTGTTTCTTTAATTTCTCGCCGAGTCCCTCAGTCGAGGCGACTCCTTTTGGCTTTTTCACGGAAACGACTAAGGGTCTGGGCCCTTGTTTCCTATCTCTTCTCGCCGAGTCCCTCAGTCGAGGCGACTCCTTAGGCTTTTTCTTTTCTTAGAAACGGTTTAGGGTCAGTGCCCCGTTGTTTCTTTAATTTCTCGCCGAGTCCCTCAGTCGAGGCGACTCCTTTTGGCTTTTTCACGGAAACGACTAAGGGTCTGGGCCCTTGTTTCCTATCTCTTCTCGCCGAGTCCCTCAGTCGAGGCGACTCCTTAGGCTTTTTCTTTTATTAGATACGGTTTAGGGTCAGTGTCCCATTGTTTCTTTAATTTCTCGCCGAGTCCCTCAGTCGAGGCGACTCCTCTTGGTTTTTTCACGGAAACGACTAAGGGTCTGGGCCCTTGTTTCCTATCTCTTCTCGCCGAGTCCCTCAGTCAGAGGCGACTCCTTAGGCTTTTTCTTTTCTTAGAAACGGTTTAGGGTCAGTGCCCGTTGTTTCTTTAATTTCTCGCCGAGTCCCTCAGTCGAGGCGACTCCTTTTGGCTTTTTCACGGAAACGACTAAGGGTCTGGGCCCTTGTTTCCTATCTCTTCTTCGCCGAGTCCCTCAGTCAAGGCGACTCCTTAGGCTTTTTCTTTTCATTAGAAACGGTTTAGGGTCAGTGCCCCGTTGTTTCTTTAATTTCTCGCCGAGTCCCTCAGTCGAGGCGACTCCTTTTGGCTTTTTCACGGAAACGACTAAGGGTCTGGGCCCTTTGTTTCCTATCTCTTCTCGCCGAGTCCCTCAGTCGAGGCGACTCCTTAGGCTTTTTCTTTTCATTAGAAACGGTTTAGGGTCAGTGCCCCGTTGTTTCTTTAATTTCTCGCCGAGTCCCTCAGTCGAGGCGACTCCTTTTGGCTTTTTTCACGGAAACGACTAAGGTCTGGGCCCTTTGTTTCCTATCTCTTCTCGCCGAGTCCCTCAGTCGAGGCGACTCCTTAGGCTTTTTCTTTTATTAGATACGGTTTAGGGTCAGTGTCCCATTGTTTCTTTAATTTCTCGCCAAGTCCCTCAGTCGAGGCGACTCCTCTTGGTTTTTTCACGGAAACGACTAAGGGTCTGGGCCCTTGTTTCCTATCTCTTCTTGCCGAGTCCCTCAGTCAAGGCGACTCCTTAGGCTTTTTCTTTTCTTAGAAACGGTTTAGGGTCAGTGCCCCGTTGTTTCTTTAATTTCTCGCCGAGTCCCTCAGTCGAGGCGACTCCTTTTGGCTTTTTCACGGAAACGACTAAGGGTCTGGGCCCTTGTTTCCTATCTCTTCTTCGCCGAGTCCCCTCAGTCAAGGCGACTCCTTAGGCTTTTTCTTTTCTTAGAAACGGTTTAGGGTCAGTGCCCCGTTGTTTCTTTAATTTCTCGCCGAGTCCCTCAGTCGAGGCGACTCCTTTTGGCTTTTTCACGGAAACGACTAAGGGTCTGGGCCCTTGTTTCCTATCTCTTCTCGCCGAGTCCCTCAGTCGAGGCGACTCCTTAGGCTTTTTCTTTTCTTAGAAACGGTTTAGGGTCAGTGCCCGTTGTTTCTTTAATTTCTCGCCGAGTCCCTCAGTCGAGGCGACTCCTTTTGGCTTTTTCACGGAAACGACTAAGGTCTGGGCCTTTGTTTCCTATCTCTTCTCGCCGAGTCCCTCAGTCGAGGCGACTCCTTAGGCTTTTTCTTTTATTAGATACGGTTTAGGGTCAGTGTCCCATTGTTTCTTTAATTTCTCGCCAAGTCCCTCAGTCGAGGCGACTCCTCTTGGTTTTTTCACGGAAACGACTAAGGGTCTGGGCCCTTGTTTCCTATCTCTTCTTGCCGAGTCCCTCAGTCGAGGCGACTCCTTAGGCTTTTTCTTTTCTTAGAAACGGTTTAGGGTCAGTGCCCCGTTGTTTCTTTAATTTCTCGCCGAGTCCCTCAGTCGAGGCGACTCCTTTTGGCTTTTTCACGGAAACGACTAAGGGTCTGGGCCCTTGTTTCCTATCTCTTCTCGCCGAGTCCCTCAGTCAAGGCGACTCCTTAGGCTTTTTCTTTTCTTAGAAACGGTTTAGGGTCAGTGCCCCGTTGTTTCTTTAATTTCTCGCCGAGTCCCTCAGTCGAGGCGACTCCTTTTGGCTTTTTCACGGAAACGACTAAGGGTCTGGGCCCTTTGTTTCCTATCTCTTCTCGCCGAGTCCCTCAGTCGAGGCGACTCCTTAGGCTTTTTCTTTTCTTAGAAACGGTTTAGGGTCAGTGCCCCGTTGTTTCTTTAATTTCTCGCCGAGTCCCTCAGTCGAGGCGACTCCTTTTGGCTTTTTCACGGAAACGACTAAGGGTCTGGGCCTTGTTTCCTATCTCTTCTCGCCGAGTCCCTCAGTCGAGGCGACTCCTTAGGCTTTTTCTTTTATTAGATACGGTTTAGGGTCAGTGTCCCATTGTTTCTTTAATTTCTCGCCGAGTCCCTCAGTCGAGGCGACTCCTCTTGGTTTTTTCACGGAAACGACTAAGGGTCTGGGCCCTTGTTTCCTATCTCTTCTTGCCGAGTCCCCCAGTCAAGGCGACTCCTTAGGCTTTTTCTTTTCTTAGAAACGGTTTAGGGTCAGTGCCCTGTCGTTTCTTTAATTTCTCGCCGAGTCCCTCAGTCGAGGCGACTCCTTTTGGCTTTTTCACGGAAACGACTAAGGGTCTGGGCCCTTGTTTCCTATCTCTTCTCGCCGAGTCCCTCAGTCAAGGCGACTCCTTAGGCTTTTTCTTTTCTTAGAAACGGTTTAGGGTCAGTGCCCCGTTGTTTCTTTAATTTCTCGCCGAGTCCCTCAGTCGAGGCGACTCCTTTTGGCTTTTTCACGGAAACGACTAAGGGTCTGGGCCCTTGTTTCCTATCTCTTCTCGCCGAGTCCCTCAGTCGAGGCGACTCCTTAGGCTTTTTCTTTTCATTAGAAACGGTTTAGGGTCAGTGCCCGTTGTTTCTTTAATTTCTCGCCGAGTCCCTCAGTCGAGGCGACTCCTTTTGGCTTTTTCACGGAAACGACTAAGGGTCTGGGCCCTTTGTTTCCTATCTCTTCTCGCCGAGTCCCTCAGTCGAGGCGACTCCTTAGGCTTTTTCTTTTATTAGATACGGTTTAGGGTCAGTGTCCCATTGTTTCTTTAATTTCTCGCCAAGTCCCTCAGTCGAGGCGACTCCTCTTGGTTTTTTCACGGAAACGACTAAGGGTCTGGGCCCTTGTTTCCTATCTCTTCTCGCCGAGTCCCTCAGTCGAGGCGACTCCTTAGGCTTTTTCTTTTCTTAGAAACGGTTTAGGGTCAGTGCCCGTTGTTTCTTTAATTTCTCGCCGAGTCCCTCAGTCGAGGCGACTCCTTTTGGCTTTTTCACGGAAACGACTAAGGGTCTGGGCCCTTGTTTCCTATCTCTTCTCGCCGAGTCCCTCAGTCAAGGCGACTCCTTAGGCTTTTTCTTTTCTTAGAAACGGTTTAGGGTCAGTGCCCCGTTGTTTCTTTAATTTCTCGCCGAGTCCCTCAGTCGAGGCGACTCCTTTTGGCTTTTTCACGGAAACGACTAAGGGTCTGGGCCCTTGTTTCCTATCTCTTCTCGCCGAGTCCCTCAGTCGAGGCGACTCCTTAGGCTTTTTCTTTTCATTAGAAACGGTTTAGGGTCAGTGCCCCGTTGTTTCTTTAATTTCTCGCCGAGTCCCTCAGTCGAGGCGACTCCTTTTGGCTTTTTCACGGAAACGACTAAGGGTCTGGGCCCTTGTTTCCTATCTCTTCTCGCCGAGTCCCTCAGTCGAGGCGACTCCTTAGGCTTTTTCTTTTCTTAGAAACGGTTTAGGGTCAGTGCCCATTGTTTCTTTAATTTCTCGCCGAGTCCCTCAGTCGAGGCGACTCCTTTTGGCTTTTTTCACGGAAACGACTAAGGGTCTGGGCCCTTGTTTCCTATCTCTTCTCGCCGAGTCCCTCAGTCGAGGCGACTCCTTAGGCTTTTTCTTTTCTTAGAAACGGTTTAGGGTCAGTGCCCATTGTTTCTTTAATTTCTCGCCGAGTCCTCAGTCGAGGCGACTCCTTTTGGCTTTTTCACGGAAACGACTAAGGGTCTGGGCCCTTGTTTCCTATCTCTTCTCGCCGAGTCCCCCAGTCAAGGCGACTCCTTAGGCTTTTTCTTTTCTTAGAAACGGTTTAGGGTCAGTGCCCCGTTGTTTCTTTAATTTCTCGCCGAGTCCCTCAGTCGAGGCGACTCCTTTTGGCTTTTTCACGGAAACGACTAAGGGTCTGGGCCCTTGTTTCCTATCTCTTCTCGCCGAGTCCCTCAGTCGAGGCGACTCCTTAGGCTTTTTCTTTTCATTAGAAACGGTTTAGGGTCAGTGCCCCGTTGTTTCTTTAATTTCTCGCCGAGTCCCTCAGTCGAGGCGACTCCTTTTGGCTTTTTCACGGAAACGACTAAGGTCTGGGCCTTTGTTTCCTATCTCTTCTCGCCGAGTCCCTCAGTCGAGGCGACTCCTTAGGCTTTTTCTTTTATTAGATACGGTTTAGGGTCAGTGTCCCATTGTTTCTTTAATTTCTCGCCAAGTGCCCTCAGTCGAGGCGACTCCTCTTGGTTTTTTCACGGAAACGACTAAGGGTCTGGGCCCTTGTTTCCTATCTCTTCTCGCCGAGTCCCTCAGTCGAGGCGACTCCTTAGGCTTTTTCTTTTCTTAGAAACTGGTTTAGGGTCAGTGCCCCGTTGTTTCTTTAATTTCTCGCCGAGTCCCTCAGTCGAGGCGACTCCTTTTGGCTTTTTCACGGAAACGACTAAGGGTCTGGGCCCTTGTTTCCTATCTCTTCTCGCCGAGTCCCTCAGTCAAGGCGACTCCTTAGGCTTTTTCTTTTCTTAGAAACGGTTTAGGGTCAGTGCCCCGTTGTTTCTTTAATTTCTCGCCGAGTCCCTCAGTCGAGGCGACTCCTTTTGGCTTTTTCACGGAAACGACTAAGGGTCTGGGCCCTTGTTTCCTATCTCTTCTCGCCGAGTCCCTCAGTCGAGGCGACTCCTTAGGCTTTTTCTTTTCTTAGAAACGGTTTAGGGTCAGTGCCCGTTGTTTCTTTAATTTCTCGCCGAGTCCCTCAGTCGAGGCGACTCCTTTTGGCTTTTTCACGGAAACGACTAAGGGTCTGGGCCCTTGTTTCCTATCTCTTCTCGCCGAGTCCCTCAGTCGAGGCGACTCCTTAGGCTTTTTCTTTTCATTAGAAACGGTTTAGGGTCAGTGCCCGTTGTTTCTTTAATTTCTCGCCGAGTCCCTCAGTCGAGGCGACTCCTTTTGGCTTTTTCACGGAAACGACTAAGGGTCTGGGCCCTTTGTTTCCTATCTCTTCTCGCCGAGTCCCTCAGTCGAGGCGACTCCTTAGGCTTTTTCTTTTCTTAGATACGGTTTAGGGTCAGTGTCCCGTTGTTTCTTTAATTTCTCGCCGAGTCCCTCAGTCGAGGCGACTCCTCTTTGGCTTTTTCACGGAAACGACTAAGGGTCTGGGCCCTTGTTTCCTATCTCTTCTCGCCGAGTCCCTCAGTCGAGGCGACTCCTTAGGCTTTTTCTTTTCTTAGAAACGGTTTAGGGTCAGTGCCCGTTGTTTCTTTAATTTCTCGCCGAGTCCCTCAGTCGAGGCGACTCCTTTTGGCTTTTTCACGGAAACGACTAAGGGTCTGGGCCCTTGTTTCCTATCTCTTCTCGCCGAGTCCCTCCAGTCAAGGCGACTCCTTAGGCTTTTTCTTTTCTTAGAAACGGTTTAGGGTCAGTGCCCCGTTGTTTCTTTAATTTCTCGCCGAGTCCCTCAGTCGAGGCGACTCCTTTTGGCTTTTTCACGGAAACGACTAAGGGTCTGGGCCCTTGTTTCCTATCTCTTCTTGCCGAGTCCCTCAGTCGAAGGCGACTCCTTAGGCTTTTTCTTTTCATTAGAAACGGTTTAGGGTCAGTGCCCCGTTGTTTCTTTAATTTCTCGCCGAGTCCCTCAGTCGAGGCGACTCCTTTTGGCTTTTTCACGGAAACGACTAAGGGTCTGGGCCCTTGTTTCCTATCTCTTCTCGCCGAGTCCCTCAGTCGAGGCGACTCCTTAGGCTTTTTCTTTTCATTAGAAACGGTTTAGGGTCAGTGCCCTTGTTTCTTTAATTTCTCGCCGAGTCCCTCAGTCGAGGCGACTCCTTTTGGCTTTTTCACGGAAACGACTAAGGGTCTGGGCCCTTGTTTCCTATCTCTTCTCGCCGAGTCCCTCAGTCAAGGCGACTCCTTAGGCTTTTTCTTTTCTTAGAAACGGTTTAGGGTCAGTGCCCGTTGTTTCTTTAATTTCTCGCCGAGTCCCTCAGTCGAGGCGACTCCTTTTGGCTTTTTCACGGAAACGACTAAGGGTCTGGGCCCTTGTTTCCTATCTCTTCTCGCCGAGTCCCTCAGTCAAGGCGACTCCTTAGGCTTTTTCTTTTCTTAGAAACGGTTTAGGGTCAGTGCCCCGTTGTTTCTTTAATTTCTCGCCGAGTCCCTCAGTCGAGGCGACTCCTTTTGGCTTTTTCACGGAAACGACTAAGGGTCTGGGCCCTTTGTTTCCTATCTCTTCTCGCCGAGTCCCTCAGTCGAGGCGACTCCTTAGGCTTTTTCTTTTCATTAGAAACGGTTTAGGGTCAGTGCCCGTTGTTTCTTTAATTTCTCGCCGAGTCCCTCAGTCGAGGCGACTCCTTTTGGCTTTTTCACGGAAACGACTAAGGGTCTGGGCCCTTGTTTCCTATCTCTTCTCGCCGAGTCCCTCAGTCGAGGCGACTCCTTAGGCTTTTTCTTTTCTTAGAAACGGTTTAGGGTCAGTGCCCGTTGTTTCTTTAATTTCTCGCCGAGTCCCTCAGTCGAGGCGACTCCTTTTGGCTTTTTCACGGAAACGACTAAGGGTCTGGGCCCTTGTTTCCTATCTCTTCTTGCCGAGTCCCTCAGTCAAGGCGACTCCTTAGGCTTTTTTCTTTTCTTAGAAACGGTTTAGGGTCAGTGCCCGTTGTTTCTTTAATTTCTCGCCGAGTCCCTCAGTCGAGGAGCTCCTCAGCGATGGCGACTCCTTTTGGCTTTTTCACGGAAACGACTAAGGGTCTGGGCCCTTGTTTCCTATCTCTTCTCGCCGAGTCCCTCAGTCGAGGCGACTCCTTAGGCTTTTTCTTTTCATTAGAAACGGTTTAGGGTCAGTGCCCGTTGTTTCTTTAATTTCTCGCCGAGTCCCTCAGTCGAGGCGACTCCTTTTGGCTTTTTCACGGAAACGACTAAGGGTCTGGGCCTTTGTTTCCTATCTCTTCTCGCCGAGTCCCTCAGTCGAGGCGACTCCTTAGGCTTTTTCTTTTATTAGATACGGTTTAGGGTCAGTGCCCATTGTTTCTTTAATTTCTCGCCGAAGTCCCTCAGTCGAGGCGACTCCTCTTGGCTTTTTTCACGGAAACGACTAAGGGTCTGGGCCCTTGTTTCCTATCTCTTCTCGCCGAGTCCCTCAGTCGAGGCGACTCCTTAGGCTTTTTCTTTTCTTAGAAATGGTTTAGGGTCAGTGCCCCGTTGTTTCTTTAATTTCTCGCCGAGTCCCTCAGTCGAGGCGACTCCTTTTGGCTTTTTCACGGAAACGACTAAGGGTCTGGGCCCTTGGTTCCTATCTCTTCTCGCCGAGTCCCTCAGTCAAGGCGACTCCTTAGGCTTTTTCTTTTCTTAGAAACGGTTTAGGGTCAGTGCCCGTTGTTTCTTTAATTTCTCGCCGAGTCCCTCAGTCGAGGCGACTCCTTTGGCTTTTTCACGGAAACGACTAAGGGTCTGGACCTTGTTCCTATCTCTTCTCGCCGAGTCCCTCAGTCGAGGCGACTCCTTTTGGCTTTTTCACGGAAACGACTAAGGGTCTGGGCCCTTGTTTCCTATCTCTTCTCGCCGAGTCCCTCAGTCGAGGCGACTCCTTAGGCTTTTTCTTTTCTTAGAAACGGTTTAGGGTCAGTGCCCCTTGTTTCTTTAATTTCTCGCCGAGTCCCTCAGTCGAGGCGACTCCTTTTGGCTTTTTCACGGAAACGACTAAGGGTCTGGGCCCTTGTTTCCTATCTCTTCTCGCCGAGTCCCTCAGTCGAGGCGACTCCTTAGGCTTTTTCTTTTCATTAGAAACGGTTTAGGGTCAGTGCCCATTGTTTCTTTAATTTCTCGCCGAGTCCCTCAGTCGAGGCGACTCCTTTTGGCTTTTTCACGGAAACGACTAAGGGTCTGGGCCTTGTTTCCTATCTCTTCTCGCCGAGTCCCTCAGTCGAAGGCGACTCCTTAGGCTTTTTCTTTTCTTAGAAACGGTTTAGGGTCAGTGCCCCGTTGTTTCTTTAATTTCTCGCCGAGTCCCTCAGTCGAGGCGACTCCTTTTGGCTTTTTCACGGAAACGACTAAGGGTCTGGGCCCTTGTTTCCTATCTCTTCTCGCCGAGTCCCTCAGTCAAGGCGACTCCTTAGGCTTTTTCTTTTCTTAGAAACGGTTTAGGGTCAGTGCCCGTTGTTTCTTTAATTTCTCGCCGAGTCCCTCAGTCGAGGCGACTCCTTTTGGCTTTTTCACGGAAACGACTAAGGGTCTGGGCCCTTGTTTCCTATCTCTTCTCGCCGAGTCCCTCCAGTCGAGGCGACTCCTTAGGCTTTTTCTTTTCTTAGAAACGGTTTAGGGTCAGTGCCCGTTGTTTCTTTAATTTCTCGCCGAGTCCCTCAGTCGAGGCGACTCCTTTTGGCTTTTTCACGGAAACGACTAAGGGTCTGGGCCCTTGTTTCCTATCTCTTCTCGCCGAGTCCCTCAGTCGAGGCGACTCCTTAGGCTTTTTCTTTTCATTAGAAACGGTTTAGGGTCCAGTGCCCGTTGTTTCTTTAATTTCTCGCCGAGTCCCTCAGTCGAGGCGACTCCTTTTGGCTTTTTCACGGAAACGACTAAGGGTCTGGGCCCTTGTTTCCTATCTCTTCTTCGCCGAGTCCCTCCAGTCAAGGCGACTCCTTAGGCTTTTTCTTTTTCTTAGAAACGGTTTAGGGTCAGTGCCCGTTGTTTCTTTAATTTCTCGCCGAGTCCCTCAGTCGAGGCGACTCCTTTTGGCTTTTTCACGGAAACGACTAAGGGTCTGGGCCCTTGTTTCCTATCTCTTCTCGCCGAGTCCCTCAGTCGAGGCGACTCCTTAGGCTTTTTCTTTTCTTAGAAACGGTTTAGGGTCAGTGCCCCGTTGTTTCTTTAATTTCTCGCCGAAGTCCCTCAGTCGAGGCGACTCCTTTTGGCTTTTTCACGGAAACGACTAAGGTCTGGCCCTTGTTTCCTATCTCTTCTCGCCGAGTCCCTCAGTCGAGGCGACTCCTTAGGCTTTTTCTTTTCTTAGAAACGGTTTAGGGTCAGTGCCCATGTTGTTCTTTAATTTCTCGCCGAGTCCCTCAGTCGAGGCGACTCCTTTTGGCTTTTTCACGGAAACGACTAAGGGTCTGGGCCCTTGTTTCCTATCTCTTCTCGCCGAGTCCCTCAGTCGAAGGCGACTCCTTAGGCTTTTTCTTTTCATTAGAAACGGTTTAGGGTCAGTGCCCGTTGTTTCTTTAATTTCTCGCCGAGTCCCTCAGTTCGAGGCCGACTCCTTTTGGCTTTTTCACCGGAAACGACTAAGGGTCTGGGCCCTTGTTTCCTATCTCTTCTCGCCGAGTCCCTCAGTCGAGGCGACTCCTTAGGCTTTTTCTTTTCTTAGAAACGGTTTAGGGTCAGTGCCCCGTTGTTTCTTTAATTTCTCGCCGAGTCCCTCAGTCGAGGCGACTCCTTTTGGCTTTTTCACCGGAAACGACTAAGGGTCTGGGCCCTTGTTTCCTATCTCTTCTTGCCGAGTCCCTCCAGTCGAAGGCGACTCCTTAGGCTTTTTCTTTTCATTAGAAACGGTTTGGGTCAGTGCCCGTTGTTTCTTTAATTTCTCGCCGAGTCCCTCAGTCGAGGCGACTCCTTTTGGCTTTTTCACGGAAACGACTAAGGGTCTGGGCCTTGTTTCCTATCTCTTCTCGCCGAGTCCCTCAGTCGAGGCGACTCCTTAGGCTTTTTCTTTTCTTAGAAACGGTTTAGGGTCAGTGCCCATTGTTTCTTTAATTTCTCGCCGAGTCCTCAGTCGAGGCGACTCCTTTTGGCTTTTTTCACGGAAACGACTAAGGGTCTGGGCCCTTGTTTCCTATCTCTTCTCGCCGAGTCCCTCAGTCGAGGCGACTCCTTAGGCTTTTTCTTTTACTTAGATACGGTTTAGGGTCAGTGTCCCATTGTTTCTTTAATTTCTCGCCGAAGTCCCTCAGTCGAGGCGACTCCTTTTGGCTTTTTCACGGAAACGACTAAGGGTCTGGGCCCTTGTTTCCTATCTCTTCTCGCCGAGTCCCTCAGTCGAAGGCGACTCCTTAGGCTTTTTCTTTTCTTAGAAACGGTTTAGGGTCAGTGCCCCGTTGTTTCTTTAATTTCTCGCCGAGTCCCTCAGTCGAGGCGACTCCTTTTGGCTTTTTCACGGAAACGACTAAGGGTCTGGGCCCTTGTTTCCTATCTCTTCTCGCCGAGTCCCTCAGTCAAGGCGACTCCTTAGGCTTTTTCTTTTCTTAGAAACGGTTTAGGGTCAGTGCCCGTTGTTTCTTTAATTTCTCGCCGAGTCCCTCAGTCGAGGCGACTCCTTTTGGCTTTTTCACGGAAACGACTAAGGGTCTGGGCCCTTGTTTCCTATCTCTTCTTCGCCGAGTCCCTCAGTCGAGGCGACTCCTTAGGCTTTTTCTTTTCTTAGAAACGGTTTAGGGTCAGTGCCCCTTGTTTCTTTAATTTCTCGCCGAGTCCCTCAGTCGAGGCGACTCCTTTTGGCTTTTTCACGGAAACGACTAAGGTCTGGGCCTTGTTTCCTATCTCTTCTCGCCGAGTCCCTCAGTCGAGGCGACTCCTTAGGCTTTTTCTTTTATTAGATACGGTTTAGGGTCAGTGTCCCATTGTTTCTTTAATTTCTCGCCAAGTCCCTCAGTCGAGGCGACTCCTCTTGGCTTTTTCACGGAAACGACTAAGGGTCTGGCCCCTTGTTTCCTATCTCTTCTTGCCGAGTCCCCCAGTCAAGGCGACTCCTTAGGCTTTTTCTTTTCTTTAGAAACGGTTTAGGGTCAGTGCCCTGTCGTTTCTTTAATTTCTCGCCGAGTCCCTCAGTCGAGGCGACTCCTTTTGGCTTTTTCACGGAAACGACTAAGGGTCTGGGCCCTTGTTTCCTATCTCTTCTTGCCGAGTCCCCCAGTCAAGGCGACTCCTTAGGCTTTTTCTTTTCATAGAAACGGTTTTAGGGTCCAGTGCCCCGTTGTTTCTTTAATTTCTCGCCGAGTCCCTCAGTCGAGGCGACTCCTTTTGGCTTTTTCACGGAAACGACTAAGGTCTGGGCCCTTGTTTCCTATCTCTTCTCGCCGAGTCCCTCAGTCGAGGCGACTCCTTAGGCTTTTTCTTTTCTTAGAAACGGTTTAGGGTCAGTGTCCCCATTGTTTCTTTAATTTCTCGCCAAGTGCCTCAGTCGAGGCGACTCCTCTTGGTCTTTTTCACGGAAACGACTAAGGGTCTGGGCCCTTGTTTCCTATCTCTTCTCGCCGAGTCCCTCAGTCGAGGCGACTCCTTAGGCTTTTTCTTTTCTTAGATAACGGTTTAGGGTCAGTGTCCCCATTCGTTTCTTTAATTTCTCGCCGAGTCCCTCAGTTCGAGGCGACTCCTTTTGGCTTTTTCACCGGAAACGACTAAGGGTCTGGGCCCTTGGTTTCCTATCTCTTCTTGCCGAGTCCCCCAGTCAAGGCGACTCCTTAGGCTTTTTCTTTTCTTAGAAACGGTTTAGGGTCAGTGCCCTGTGTTTCTTTAATTTCTCGCCGAGTCCCTCAGTCGAGGCGACTCCTTTTGGCTTTTTCACGGAAACGACTAAGGGTCTGGGCCCTTGTTTCCTATCTCTTCTTGCCGAGTCCCTCAGTCAAGGCGACTCCTTAGGCTTTTTCTTTTCTTAGAAACGGTTTTGGGTCAGTGCCCCGTTGTTTCTTTAATTCTCGCCGAGTCCCTCAGTCGAGGCGACTCCTTTTGGCTTTTTCACGGAAACGACTAAGGTCTGGGCCTTTGTTTCCTATCTCTTCTCGCCGAGTCCCTCAGTCGAGGCGACTCCTTAGGCTTTTTTTCTTTTTTAAACGGTTTAGGGTCAGTGTCCCATTGTTTCTTTAATTTCTCGCCGAGTCCCTCAGTCGAGGCGACTCCTTTTGGCTTTTTCACGGAAACGACTAAGGGTCTGGGCCCTTGTTTCCTATCTCTTCTCGCCGAGTCCCTCAGTCGAGGCGACTCCTTAGGCTTTTCTTTTATTAGAACGGTTTAGGGTCAGTGCCCATTGTTTCTTTAATTTCTCGCAAGTCCCTCAGTCGAGGCGACTCCTTTGGCTTTTTCACGGAAACGACTAAGGGTCTGGGCCCTTGTTTCCTATCTCTTCTGCCGAGTCCCTCAGTCGAGGCGACTCCTTAGGCTTTTTCTTTTCTTAGAAACGGTTTAGGGTCAGTGCCCCGTTTTTCTTTAATTTCTCGCGAGTCCCTCAGTCGAGGCGACTCCTTTTGGCTTTTTCACGGAAACGACTAAGGGTCTGGGCCCTTGTTTCCTATCTCTTCTCGCCGAGTCCCTCAGTCAAGGCGACTCCTTAGGCTTTTTTTTTTTCTTAGAAACGGTTTAGGGTCAGTGCCCCGTTGTTTCTTTAATTTCTCGCCGAGTCCCTCAGTCGAGGCGACTCCTTTTGGCTTTTTCACGGAAACGACTAAGGGTCTGGGCCCTTGTTTCCTATCTCTTCTCGCCGAGTCCTCAGTCGAGGCGACTCCTTAGGCTTTTTCTTTTCTTAGAAACGGTTTAGGGTCAGTGCCCGTTGTTTCTTTAATTTCTCGCCGAGTCCCTCAGTCGAGGCGACTCCTTTTGGCTTTTTCACGGAAACGACTAAGGGTCTGGGCCCTTGTTTCCTATCTCTTCTCGCCGAGTCCCTCAGTCGAGGCGACTCCTTAGGCTTTTTCTTTTATTAGAAACGGTTTTAGGGTCAGTGCCCCGTTGTTTCTTTAATTTCTCGCCGAGTCCCTCAGTCGAGGCGACTCCTTTTGGAATGCGTAAATTAAGAAAATACGGGCACTGACCAAACCTTCTAAGAAAAAAACCTAAGATCCCTCCCGACTAGACTGGCACAAATTATAACCACCCATGAACTTATTTTCTGGAAAAAACAAAGAGTGGGTCTCACGAGCACTGCGAGAAAAAAGAAACAATGGACATCTGACCTAACGTATCTAATAAAAACTAAAGATCCCTACTCGAGGACCCGCGAAAAGATAAACAAAGGCCAGACCTTAGTCCTTCGTGAAAAAGCCAAAAAGGAGTCTCGTCGACTGAGGACTCGCGAGAAATTAAGATAAACAACGGGCACTCATCCCTAAAAGCCTTTCAAGAAAAAAGAAAAGCCTAAGGCTCTCGACTGGATGGGACTCGGCAAGAGAAGATAGAAATCAGGGGCTAGACCTTAGTGTTCCCGGTGAAAAAGCCAAAAGAGTCGCCTCGACTGAGGGACTCGCAGAAATTAAGAAACAAGCAGCTACTCGACCTAAAATCTTTAAGAAAGAAAAACTTAAGATCGCTTGACGACGACTCGGCAGAAAAATAGAGAACAAGGTCCCAACGCCTTATCGTTTCGTAAAAAGCCAAAAGAGTCGCCTTCGATGAGGGACTCGGCAGAATTAAAGAAAAAGGCGACTGACACAAACCGATTTCTAATAAAGAAAAAGCTAGGATTCCGCCTCGACTAGAGGACTCGGCGAGAATAGAAACAGGTCCCAGACCCTATCTTTCCCGGAAAAAGCCAAAATCTAGGACACAGAAGTAGTACCAACGACCTACTTGTAAAACCAAAAGTCGCACTGGGGACTCGCGGAAAAATTAAAGAAACAACGGCACTGACCTAAACCGTTTCTAAGAAAAAAAAGCTAAGGATCGCTTCGACTGAGGACCGTGGCGAGAAAGATAGGAACCAACAAGGCCGACACCCTTATCTTTCGTGAAAAACGCAAAGGAGTCCTCGATGAGGGACTGCGATAACGGAGACCAAAATTCTAGAAGAAACAGCCTGGACTGACGCTGGCCGTTTCAAGAAAAAGCTAAGAGCGTCAGAAGATGGGCAGACAGAGATAGGCAACAGGCCACGCCTTAGTCTCCGGTAAAAAGCCAAGAGGATCGCCTCATAGCTAGGTGACCGCGAAAATATAAGAAACAACGGGCAACTGACCTCTAACCCGTTTCTAAGAAAAGAAAAGCCTAAGGGAGTCTCGCCTCGCGAGACCGGCAGAAAGATATTGTAAAGAACAGGCCCAGACGCTAGCTCGTCGTAGAAAAGCCAAAGGATGACCCGATGAGGGAGCTAGCGAGAAATAAAGAAACACGGTCACTGACCTAAAACAGTTTCTAAAAAAGAAAGCCTAGAGTGACCTCGACTGAGGACTCGCGAAAAATAGGAAAAGGCCAGAACCTTATGTCTTTTCCGTGAAAAACCAAAAGAGTCGGCCTCATGTAGGGACTGGCAGAAATTATTAAGAAAACAACGTGCAATGACCGAAACCTGTTCTAAGTAAAGAAAAGCTAAGGATCGCCTGACTGGCGGGACTCGGCAAAAAGATAGAAACAGGCCTCAAAACGCTTATTCTTTCCGTGAATAAAGCAAAAAGAGTCGCCCGACTGGAGGGACTCGCGAAGGAAATTATAAGAAGACGACAGGCCGAACCCAAACCGTTTCTAAGAAAAAAACCTAAGTTAGTCGCCGACTGGGGACTCGCAAGAAAGAATAGAAAACAGGTCGCCAGTACCCTATCGTTTCGAAAACAAAAAGGATCACCCGATGGAGAGCTCGCAAAATTAAAGAACACTCACGTAGAGCCTAAAACCGTATTTCTAAAAAAAAAAGCCTAAGAGTCGCCTCGACGAGGATCGCGAGAAAATAGGAAACCAGGCCTAACACCTTATGCAGTTGTCGTGAAAAAAAAAGATCCACCAGAGGAGCGCGAAAGTAGGACACAGACCTTACGTTCGTAAAAAACAAGTCTACGGCGGGAAAATTAAAGAACAACGGGCACGTGACCTAAAACCGTTCTCTAAGATAAGAGAAAAGCCTAAAAGCGCCTTCGACTAGAAGACTCGGCAAGACGATAGGAACCAAGGGCTCCATACCCTAGTCGTTTCGTGGTGAAAAAGCCACAAAAGTCGCTCGACTGTAGGGACTCGGCGTGAATAAAGAAACACGGCCACTGACCAACGTTTCTAAGAAAAGAAAAGCTCAAGGCAGTCGCTGACTGAGGGACTCGGCGAAGAAAGATAGTAAAGCAATGGGCCCAGACTGCTTAGTCGTTTCCGTGAAAAAGCGAAGAGAGGTCTGCTCCGACTTGAGCGACTCGAGGAAATTAAAGAAACGACAGGGACACTGACCCTAACGGTTTCTAATGCAAAAGAAAAAGCTAAAGTCTGCCTGAACTCGGGGACTCGGCAGAAAGAATAGACAAAAGCCCAGACCTTTAGCTTTTCGTCGAAAAAAGGCCAAACATGAGTCGCCCGACGAGACTCGCGAAATTAAAGAAAATACGTTAGTCAAGGGCACCGAACTAAACCGTTCTTTAAGAAAAGAAAAACCTAGGATCGCTTCGACTGGGGACTCGTCCAGAAGAATAGGAAAATCGGTCTAGAACCTTAGTCTTCCGTAGAAAAAGCAAAAGGAGTCGGCTCTGATGAGGGACTCGGGGCAAACTTAAAGAAACACAGGGCACTGACCCTAACACATTTCATAGGAAAAAAAAAGCTAATGAGAGCGCTATACTGTAGGACTCGGCACGATAAAGAATAGGAAACAAGGCCAATGACCCTTATCCCGTTTCCAAGTGAAAAACAAAAGATCCGCCTCGACTAGTGACCGTGCAGAGAAATTAAAGAAACAATGCGACACTGACTACCACTAAAAACCCGTTCGTTACGACGCGCAAGAAGAATAGAAAGCCCGCTCTTTATTTTCGAAAAGAAAAGGGTCGCCTCGACAGGATCGCGAGACAATTAAAGAAAGACGGCCCACTGACCTATTCTAAGAAAAAGCCAAGTCGCCCTTCGACAGAGGGACTCACGAGAAGAGATAGGAACACAAGTCACAGACTCCTTAATCTCTCGCGGAAAAAAGCCAAAGGTCGCCTCACTGAGGGACTCGCGAGAAATAAAATAACAACGGGCACTGACGCTAAATCTTCTTAAAGAAAAGAAAAAGCCTACAGAGTCGCTGACTGAGAGACCGGCGAGAAGGATAGGAAACAAGGCCCAACCTTAGTCGCTTCGCGTGAAAAAACCAAAAGAGTCGCCTACGAAACTGAGACTCCGCGTAAAAATTAAAGAAAACGGCCATGACCCTAAAAATTTCTCTAAGAAAAGAAATATAGCTAAGGAGTCGCTCGACTGGGACTCGCAGAGACAGATAGAAAACAGGCCAGACCCTTAGTCGTTTCAGTGAAAGCCAAAAGAGCCATAGATGACGGTGAAGATAAAGGCCACTTACGTAGTAAGCAAAGTCAACGGAGGCAACTGCGAGAAATTAACAGACAGGATCACGACCCTTAAACCGTATCTTAAAAAAAAAAGCTAAGGAGTGCGCTCGGAGGACTCGCGAGAAGAGATAGGAAACAATGTCGCGACCCGGTAGTCGTTCGTGAAAAAAGCCAAAGTGATCCCAATCGACTTGAGGACTCGAGAGAAATTAAAGAAACACGGCTCTGACCCTAAACCATTTCTATGAAAAAGAAAAAGCCTAATGGATCCGCCATCGACTGAGGAGCTCGCGAGAAGAGATAGAAACAATGTTCCCAGACCTCTAGTCGTTTCCGTGAAAAGCCAAAGAGAGTCGCCTCAACGTGAGGGGACTCGCGAAAAATTAAAAACAACCGGGCACTAGACCGCTAAAACCGGTTTCTAGAAAAAGAAAAAGCTAAGGAGTCCTGACTGTGGAACTCGGCGATGAAAGAGCGTAGGAAAAATAGGCCACAGGACCCTTAGTCGTGTCCGGAAAAAGCAAAAAGGATCGCCTCGACTGAGAGACTCGTGTAGAAAGTTAAAGAAACACAGGCAATGACACTAACCGATTTCTAAGAAGAAAAGCCTAAAATCGCTCGATGAGGACTCGCAAAGAAGATAGAAAGAAACAAATACGCTAGACCTTATGCTTTAAACGTGAAAAAGCACAAAAGGATTCGCCTCGACTGAGCAACCTTGCGAGAAATTAAAGAAATCAATGGCGCATGTCGACACTAAACCGTATCTAAGAAAAAGAAAAGTCCTAAGGAGCGACCTGACTGGAGTCGTCCGACAAGAAGAGATAGGAAACAAAGTGCCCAGACGACCTTATCATTTCCCGGGTAAAAACAACCAAAGATCCCTCGACTGAGGATGGCGAACGAGATAGAAACTAAGTCCCATGACCTAACGTTTCCCGTAGAAAAGCCAATAAGAGTCGCTTCATGAGAGACTCGGTAAAAATATAGAAACAATGTCCACTTAGTCGTTCCTAACAGGATTGGCTGACGTGGATTCGCGATAGACAAAAACATGGACCCTAAATCCGCTTTCTAAGAAAAGAATAAAAGCCTAAGGAGTCCCTCGATGAGACTGCGGAGAAGAGATATGAAAACAAGGGCCCAACCCTTGTTTACTACCAAAGTGTCACCGACTGAGGGACAGCATTCGATGCACAGGTAGACTAAAAGCCAAAATACCCGATGACCGTACTAGAAGAGAGCATCCATGTGTCCGAGCCAAAAGTCCTAATGGACCAGTGGCAAAATTAAAGAAACACACGTGGACAGACTGAGCTATACCGTTCTAATAAAAAAAAAACCTAAAGTCGCCTCGCACTGAGGACTCGCGAGAAAGATATGAACAAGCCACACCTTAGTCGTATCGTAAAAAGCCAAAAGAGTCGCCGCTCAACTGAGGACTCGCGAAAAATAAAGAAACACCGGGCACTGACCCTAAACGTTCTAAAAGAGAAAAGCTATAGGTCCTCACTGTGAGACCGGCGAGAAGAGATAGAATCACAGGGCCCAATCACCTTAGTCGTTCCGTGAAAAAGCCAAAGATCGCCTCACTGGACTCGGCGAAAATTTAAACGAAACAACAGGCACGATCCAAACGTTTCTAAGAATAAAGAAAACCTATGAGTCTCGCTTTGACTGAGGGACATGCGCTGAAAGAGATAACGGAAACAAGGCTCCAGACCTCTTAGTTGTTTCCGCAAAAATCCCAAAGGGTCCTCGACTAGGATCTCGAGAATAAAGAAAAAATGGACACTGACCCTTAACCGATTCTAATAAAAGAAAAACCTAAGGATCCCTGACTGAGGACTCGCGATGAGAATAGAAACAAAGGGCCAGACCTTAGTCGTTTCTGAAAACCAAAAGGATTCGCCCTGACTGAGGCCTCGCAGAAAAATACACAGCACAGAAGCCAAGACGTTTCTAGAAATTTGAAAAAGCTAAGAGTCCCTTGACTGGGGACTCGCAACAAGAGAATAGAACAAGGCCTAGACTCCTTATCGTTCAGGAAAAAGCAAG
>NW_017619562.1:5000-6205 GCF_001879475.1 Ipomoea nil
CATCCCGTACGCCTTTGAAACATGTCGGTCGTGGGACCTCAATCCTCGACTTGATGTGGCAGTGGTCGCCTCTCCACTCGCAACGGCCCTCTTGCACAGTGCGAGATCCTCGTGTATAGACTCGATGCTTGCTTGCAGCAGCTCGAACATACTCATCATTTTCTCCTCGAATTGGTCAAGGCGATCCTCCATGGCTTGACGCTCGTCCTTGACCCTATCGAACTCCCCATAACATGCTCCTCAAGTGCTTTGAAATTGAACTCGACCCTCTCGAGTCTATCCCCAATGATTTGCTCCAAAGCAGCAACCTCCCTCGCTTTGCTTTGGTCGCGCCTCTTCTTGCCTTGGGTAGGAACGGGCTCCCTCCCTCGTTCCTCGGTCGTGTCCGACACACGAACATCCTCCACGTTAGCCATCGCAACGAACCAGCAACCCCAATTACGAACGCGGCTCTGATACCAACTGTCACGGACTTATTTTCCCCACTAAGTCACGTGCGGCCTTAGCTATTTTTCCCCTCTAAATAGCCAAGTCAGCCTCTCTTTCGACCCTCGAAAGTATGCTACGTAATTGGTGGATGGCTAGGAAAACAAGTTGGCAAGAATATCGCAAAAGTACTTGAGAGCTTAATTGATTCCCTCTTTGAATTCCTCTTGGATCCCTCCTCTTGGATTCCTTGGATGGTTTACAAATGAGCCCCTTGTGGGTATTTATACTACTCCACCTCCTCATGAGGAATCCTCTAGAATCCTCCAAAATTCCCTACACAAGTGGGAGGATTCCCTAATATTCTAGAGTATTCTATATATCCCTACACAACTATGAATACTCTATAATGTTCTAGAATGTTCTATAGCACTCCTACCTCTTCTAGTGCTATCTATATACCTCCAAACCATTCCACCAACTTTGGGATGCTGCGTATAAGTGCTAGAAAATTCCGGAAATGCGTAGCAAACCCCGGAACCGCGTGGTAAACGCTGCCCGCGCGTTACACTACGCTCTGTATACATTAGCATGGGATAACATTATAGGATTTTCGGTCCTATTACGTTGGCCTTCGGGATCGGAGTAATGATTAACAGGGACAGTCGGGGGCATTCGTATTTCATAGTCAGAGGTGAAATTCTTGGATTTATGAAAGACGAACAACTGCGCGAAAGCATTTGCCAAGGATGTTTTCATTAATCAAGAACGAAAGTTGG
>NW_017619563.1:7500-8715 GCF_001879475.1 Ipomoea nil
TATATCGCAGATTCACGGTTGTTTTTTTGCCCAACTTGTTCCACGGCCGTTTTTTTGCATGTCCGTCTCGGTCAGATCCGGACGTGTCGTCGAACGAGTGCTATGGAGGAAGCCCTCGAGGAATGAAATGCCTCGAGCAATACAATACTTCTATCCTCTTGCGAGGTCGGTCAACCCCCACGCCGACGGCACGTACGCTGCACTGCGCTACGCTGGGCGGGTTCATTGCGAACGCCCGCCCTCCGCCCTACGGCGCACCATAATTCGTTAACGAACAGCTTACTAGACGATTGGACACGTGCCTCGGCAACTCACAACCTACTGACGGTATATTGCAGATTCACGTTTGCTCGATTGACCGAATTCACGTGCCAATGATGTTTTTTTGCATGTCCGTCTCCGTTGTGGTGCGCCGCCCCGCCTTCCGACTCCGATGGGTCTATGCCGGTCCCCAAAAATACGTATGAGCGGCGGGAACACTCATACGAGGCCTACAGGACGAGGGGGCCCGTCCCAACACGTTCCGAAAAAAGTCGACCGGCACCTCAACTACCATACCCCCCCTATAGTAGTTAAAAAAAAAAAAACCCCAGTGACAGCAGTAGACACGGTTTGTCCCGTAAATCACACGGTCATTTCGGGTGGTTCCGTGCATTTTTTTTCAAATGTTATTGCATGGTCCTTTAGTTTAGAGCATTTTAACAATGCTTGGTAAATTTCAAAGCGTTTGGATGATTATTTCATTGAAAACGACGATGTCCAAATTTATGCCCAGCTGTCCGCAAAGTTCCTTGTCTGACTTAGCCAAGTACTTGGGATTGTTGGGAATGTGAGAGGAATATATGGCATTTCGTTTGCCTCACTAATTAAGTAGTACAATAAGCTCTAAAACAAATGTATATGCCATTTTGGCACGAGAACGACGTAAAACGACATAGGCCAAGGCATAACACAGAACCGTCGTAAAAGTACTGGGGTGGCTGGGTGAACCTCTGTTGCGTGATATTTTCCGCATCCGTCCGCAACTGTGCGCAATTTGGGCGCCCTCGTACCGCATAAGTCCGCACCTCGGCACCCCGTACCGCAACTTTCCGCAACCTCGGCCACCCGTTTCCGCAACTTTCCGCAACCTCGGCACACCCGTACCGCAACTTTCCGCAACCTCGGCAACCGCAACTTTCCGCAACCTCGGCACACCCGTACCAACTTTCGCAA
>NW_017619565.1:5000-6711 GCF_001879475.1 Ipomoea nil
AGTCCGCAACTTGGGCACCCTCGTACCGCATAAGTCCGCAACCTCGGCACCCTCGTACCGCATAATTCCGCAACTTGGGCACCTCGTACCGCATAAGTCGCGCAACCTCGGCACCCTCGTACCGCATAATTCCGTAACCTCGGCACCTCGTTCCGCATAAGTCGCAACTTGGGCACCCTCGTTCCGCACAAGTCCGCAACTTGGGTACACTCGTACCGCATAATTCCGCAACCTCGGCACCCTTGTTCCGCATAAGTCCGCAACTTAGGCACCCTCGTACCGCATGAGTCCGCAACTTAGGCACCCTCGTACCGCATGAGTCCGCAACTTAGGCCCTCGTACCGCATGAGTCGCGCAACTTAGGCACCCTCGTACGCATGAGTCCGCAACTTAGGCACCTCGTACCGCATGAGTCCGCAACTTAGGCACCCTCCCGCATGAGTCTTAGTCGTTCCGCACCTAGGCAGTCGTACCGCATGAGTCCGCAACTTAGGCACCCTCGTACCGCATGAGTCCGCAACTTAGGCACCCTCGTTCCCGCATGAGTCCGCAACTTAGGCACACTCGTTCCGCATCCGCAACTAGGCACACTCGTTCCGCATATGCCCGCAACGTAGGCACACTCGTTCCGCATAAAGTCCGCAACTTAGGCGTTCCGCACAAGTCCGCAACTTCGGCACACTCGTTCCGCACTGTCCGCAAGTAGGCACCTTGCTCCGCATGAGTCCGCAACTGTCCGCAACTTAGGCACCCTCGTTGCGCAACTTAGGCACACTCGTTCCGCAACTGTCCGCAAGTTAGGCACCCTTGCTCCGCATAAGTCCGCAACTGTCCGCAACTTAGGCACCCTCGTTGCGCAACTTAGGCACCATCGTCCTGCATGAGTCCTCAACTTAGGCACACTCGTTCCGCATATGCCCGCAACGTAGGCACCATCGTTCCGCATAAGTCCGCAACATAGGCACGCTAGTTCGGCACAAGTCCGGCACTTAGGCACGCTCGTTCCGCACAAGTCCTACTTAGGCACACTCGTTCCGCATGAGTCCGCAACTTAGGCAACTCGTTCCGCATGAGTCCGCAACTTAGGCACACTCGTTCCGCATAAACGTAGGCACACTCGTTCCGCATATGCCCGCAACGTAGGCACACTCGTTCCGCATATGCCCGCAACGTAGGCACGGCTCGTTCCGCACAAGTCCGGCACTTAGGCACGCTCGTTCCGCACAAGTCCGCTACTTAGGCACACTCGTTCCGCACAAGTCCGCTACTTAGGCACACTCGTTCCGCATAAGTCAGCAACTTAGGCACACTCGTTCCCATAAGCCGCAAAGTAGGCACATCGTTCTGCATAAGTCCGCAACTTAGGCACCATCGTTCCGCATAAGTCCGCAACTTAGGCACCATCGTGCTGCATACCATCCGTTCCGCAACAGTCCGCACTTAGGCACCATCGTTCCGCATGAGTCCGCAACCTAGGCACTAACGTTCCGCATAAGTCAGCAACTTAGGCACACTCGTTCCCATAAGTCCGCAACTTAGGCACCATCGTGCTGCATAAGTCCGCAACTTAGGCACCATCGTTCCGCATAAGTCCGCAACTTAGGCACCATCGTGCTGCATACCATCCGTTCCGCAACAGTCCGCACTTAGGCACCATCGTTCCGCATGAGTCCGCAACCTAGGCACTAACGTTGCGCATAAGTCAGCAACT
>NW_017619566.1:12500-13915 GCF_001879475.1 Ipomoea nil
GTGTCGGTAACTTACAAGCCTACTGACGGTATATTGCAGATTCACGGTTGTTTTTTTTGCCCAACTTGTTCCACGGCCGTTTTTTTGCATGTCCGTCTCGGTCAGATCCGGACGTGTCGTCGAACGAGTGCTGTGGAGGAAGCCCTCGAGGAATGAAAGGCCTCGAGCAATACAATATTTCTATCCTCTTGCGAGGTCGGTCAACCCCCACGCCCGACGACACGTACGCTGCACTGCGCTACGCTGGGCGGGTTCATTGCGAACGCCCCGCCCTCCGCCCCTACGGCGCACCGTAATTCGTTAACGAACAGCTTACTAGACGATTGGACACGTGCCTCGGCAACTCACAACCTACTGACGGTATATTGCAGATTCACGTTTGCTCGATTGACCGAATTCACGTGCCAATGATGTTTTTTTGCATGTCCGTCTCCGTCCGGTGCGCCGCCGCCCGCTTGCGACTCCGATGGGTCTATGCCGGTCCCCAATAATACGTACGAGCGGCGGGAACACTCGTACGAGGCCTACGGGACGAGGGGGGCCCGTCCCAACACGTTCCGAAAAAAAGTCGACCGGCACCTCAACTACCATACCCCCCCTATAGTAGTTAAAAAAAAAAAAACCCCAGTGACAGCAGTAGACACGGTTTGTCCCGTAAATCACACGGTCATTTCGGGTGGTTCCGTGCATTTTTTTTCAAATGTTATTGCATGGTCCTTTAGTTTAGAGCATTTTAACAATGCTTGGTAAATTTCAAAGCGTTTGGATGATTATTTCATTGAAAACGACGATGTCCAAATTTATGCCCAGCTGTCCGCAAAGTTCCTTGTCTGACTTAGCCAAGTACTTGGGATTGTTGGGAATGTGAGAGGAATATATATGGCATATCGTTTGCCTCACTAATTAAATAGTACAATAAGCTCTAAAAACAAATGTATATGCCATTTTGGCACGAGAACGACGTAAAACGACATAGGCCAAGGCATAACACAGAACCGTCGTAAAAGTACTGGGGTGGCAGGCGGGTAAACCTCTGTTGCGTGATATTTTCCGCATCCGTCCGCAACTGTGCGCAATTTGGGCGCCCTCGTTCCGCATAAGTCCGCAACCTCGGCACCCCCGTTCCGCATAAGTCCGCAACTGGGCACCCTCGTACCGCAACTTTCCGCAACTCGGCACCCTCGTACCGCAACTTTCCGCAACCTCGGCACCCTCGTACCGCAACTTTCCGCAACCTCGGCCACCCGTACCGCAACTTTCCGCAACCTCGGCACACCCGTTCCGTCCGCAACCTCGGCACCCCCGTACCGCAATTTCCGCAACTTGGGCACCCCGTACCGCCAACTTTCCGCAACCTCGGCACCCCCGTACCGCCAATTTCCGCAACCTCGGCCCACCCGTACCGCAACTTTCCG
>NW_017619567.1:0-27012 GCF_001879475.1 Ipomoea nil
GAAAATAATTATTTTTAGCCGGTTTAGTCCTTCCGACCGTATTCCGTCAACCAGCCAGCCAGAGAGCTTCGCTTCGATTAACCAGAGCATTTTGGTATTATCCTTCGTTCATCGCGGTGCACGATATAATCATTCGTAAAATACTAAAATCATAAATATTTAAATTGAAATTATTTAATCTATGCTAGTTCTAATAGTATTTTACCGTGTACTATTTTCTTGTAGTCTTTGTTAAGAAATTGAATAGGCTCTCTCATTTCATCTTCACTCTTATCTTTTCAGAATCGAATAAGTCAACTACAAAGAAGTCAAACACTGCGTCACAACCGTACGTTATAGATAAAAAAAAAAAAAAACAATTGGTCTCCATTTATGACACAGTCATCCTTCACGACCTTTTCCCATTCATTCCCGATAAACATAACATCTTAAATTTTTGATATCTCTATCTCTCAAACTTTCTTTTCACGATTCCTAATTAAAACCTTTCTTTTAAAATTCCTTCTCTCAAATTCCGTGAATGATATATGGAATTTCCTATTAAGGGAAGCAGGTTGAATTTGTTAACTTCATGAAACAACATAAATTATTTGCAATATTAATTAGAAAGCTAGCTAAGGTTTAGCTATGCAACAATATAATATAACGAAACATCAATTCAAGCTAGCTATGGCACGTGGTGTGCACGCACCAGGCTGAGCATTTCTGATGCGACTCACGTGCACAAGGAGACAGTTTTTTTTTTCTTGGTGGGACTCACTGAATCTGACAAAAATTAATGCCTCCTGCAAGACCCCAATTTATTCTTTCTCATCTTTTGCTCTAATCCACATGTGCATTGCCCCTGCAAACAACCTTCCATAATTCCCTATTGAGGATGCTTCCAGAAAATTACGAGAAAAAGGTAGATGATATGACTAATATTGTCTAGGAGGCGATGCGAGTGGATAAGGAATGAAATGGGTCCGATCAAAACAACGTCAACATGTGATCACCTCACCTCCATCAGAGACACTAAGATGAGTCCATGTGCGGCCGGCGTAGTGTAGTCCTTACTTATTTTAAAAGTGCATTACTTATGTATTACAATTGACAAATGATTTAGTGAAATATACAAACTTTTAGAAATCATCATTACTTTTAAGAACAAATAATTTATGAATCTAAATCAGCGTAACATATTAATTTTATACGTTTCAATTTTCATAACTGATTTCGTAATATGAAAAGATGGAATCTTATGAAAAACTTCAAAGACTAATTAATGTTCAAAGTAAATACATTCTAAATCGAGAAATTAAAGTACTGAAATTAAAATAAGAGAAAATTTCAATTTTGGTCCACTGACTATTGGAGCTGTGTTAATTGTAACACTTGACTTTCAAAATGTTAATTTAGTTCCTTGACTATGTAATTTCTATCAATTTTGGTCACGCCGACCAAATTTCTGGCCAAATCTCACCGGAAAAATTTAATAGATCAAATAATGAGGGTATTTTAGTCATTTTACTCATTTTCTTTCTTCTCCGATGTCTTCTCCCCATTTTCCGGCAACAAACTGCAACTACCTCTCCGCCAGCCTCACGCAACTTCCTTTTCATCATCAGGGAGCCCGCAGGTGAGCGGTGAATTTAGAATGCTATTAAAGCCAGGAATGAATTGAATTAAGGTCTCCGTCTGCTCTGTATAAATTGTGCATTCATCTCCAACAATGGGAGGCGCGGTAGGAAATTGCTGTGATTATGTATATTTGTTCATACAATTATGTACATTTTCTATACAATTCTGTACATTCTTTTTATACAATTATGTACATCCGAATTAGGAAATTTTTGTGTATTATGTTAAGAGTTGATGTGTATTATGTTAAAAGTTTATGTGTATTATGTATTATGTTAGATTATGTGTATTATCTTTTTAAAAAGAGTATGTATATTTTATTATATAATTATGTAAATTCATGTATACAATTATGTGTATTTTAGTATAACATTATGTACATTTTTGAACATGGGTTTTTTTTGAAAGAAAAATTAACTGTCAATCACTGAGGCGGGAAATTAAAAAAAAAAAATGAAAACGACGTCGTTTGCATCTGGGCGCACAATGCAACCGCGCGCCGTGGTGTAGGATATAAATTGCCATTTTTATTTACCAAGAGTGAATTGATTGATTATATGTTTGACAAATTTTACTTTGCACCATGATTTATGTAGATATAACTTGATAGAATATCGGCCCATTCAGAACGCACCAGATCAATAATCGCTTTGTCATATTCAACTTGTTGGAACTACATGTAAAAAGTGAGTAAATAAATTAGTAATTGCAATGAAATTCGAAATAAAGTTAGGAGTAATTTGCAATAACCACTATATGGTAATAGAGTTTTAGCAGTTCTAAAGGCAAGAGCTTTTGTCTTTTCTCTAATCTCTCCACTTTAAACTTTCTGAATAAAATGATCAAATTTAAAACTAAAAAGCATTCATTCAATAGACATCAACAATAAATGGAGTACTCAAAATTATACTGGCAACAAGAATCTCAAATGCATCATGTTTCCACTTTGAAACATTCAAATCAAAATAATTTTAAACACGAAATAGAAATGGAATTATTACCAGTAGTGCTTGAACATAATCTTTATCATCAATGTCCGACATGTTCTCAATTAAAGTCTTCATGTAAGCCATGACATAGAAACCGCATTGGTTACTATTCGGTTAACGAGGAGCCTACAAATGTTAAATAAGATTTGCATGTGCATTACAATTTAACATATACAAACACATATATCTAATTAGTTAAAAATATTAAATTACCTTGACAATTTTTCAAGCAGTTTTACTTTGTGCTTTCTTTCCATTCCCAGAGGCCGCATGAACCATTTTAATAGCCCTTCAAATATATTGTTGATTATTCAGATTATGTAATAATCATACCGATAGGATAAGTTGCTATTTTTGTTAAACACACTTTGCAAGATGAATACCTGTGTAGAAGCTACTGTGAACAGCATACTGTGATCTACACATTTATATTTGTGGATCTGTGCCATGTTCATCTGCCAAAAATGAAGAAAAAATCTACCAATGCAAAGAATAAAATAAAATAAACTTCGCCACAACAAAAGTATTTAGCCAACTATTAGTGAGTTATATCTATGAGAAGAAAACGCAAAACTAATACCCCAAAAAATGAATGAATTAAAACCATTTTACAAAAGTAAATGAGTTCCTGATCATTTACTTTATAATCCATTCCACAACAATGAATCAAAATAAAAAGCATCAGAATTTGAAATAATAGAGCACAAATGCTTAATGAATTTCAAGTTGTTATTCAGATTACTAATACCTAATCTGAAAGTAAATATTACATTCCAAATCCACATAATCTTTGACAAACAAACAAAAAATTATGTTATATATGTATTAATGTATTTCTCTTTTCAGAAAGATTTCACAGCAATAACTGTCCTTACTCCCATAATTATTTTGCACAGAATGAACATGGCACAGATGAAATCCGTATAGCGCAGTTGACATAACAGCATGGCTCAAGGAAACACGTTTATATTTGGGAATACAGGCAAAACACATAATCTAAAAAGATAGCATGGCTCAAGGAAACACATTAAATACTCCGTTATACACAATGCAATCTATCAATTGCATAGACAAATACTACAATCATCAACAGCTCATGCAACTATCCAAATGAAAACCATAGCCAAATTCACACAATAGTAATTGATGTTTAAATCCAAAATTTTGCACAAATTAAACACACACATTGATACAATCAGACCTAACTTGGATGTATTTGACAGCTTTGCACATTAAAATAGAAAAGCTAACCTTAAAAGCTAAACCTCAGTTCTTCACGGCCGGCAGCGGCTGGACCGACGACGACACATGATGGAGGCGGCGATGGCGGAAGAGGTTGGGCGCGGCGACGGCGTCGAAGCTTGGACGCGGCGGCGGTAGGCAGTCGGCGGAGAACACGGACGAGCAGTAACCTGGGATAAATCTATAATTTCTAAGCTGTAAATTCATAATTTTTAAATTGTAGATTCATAACATCTATACTGTAGATTCATAATTTATATATTGTAGATTCATAATTTCTGTACTACGAAGACGAAATAATGTGATTGCGAAGAGAGAAACGTCGTTAATTACAAATGAAAAACAAAATTATGAATCTACAACCTAGAAATTATGGATCTACCCCTGTGTTCATTATGCGAATGCTGAACACGTTTCCACAGCATAATTTGCGTTGCAACAACATGACGATCTCTATTTTTTAAATACATTTTAGTAAAGAACGAATCATTGCCTTGTAGAATAATAATAATAATATTACCATCTTAATAAAGCTTAGAAGTAATATAACCAAATGTTTCATTGGAAAATTAATTTATTTTGTTCAAATTAGTATTCCCAATTTTTATTTCTAATTATTTTTATCTTTATTACAATATATAATCACCAAAACTATTTTTTTAAATAAGTTAAAAATCTATTGTACCTGATGCCAATTATACTAAGCAATATTTATTTTAAACTAACAAAAAATATTCTTTACTTATTTGCTTTAACTAGTATTTTCCCGTGCAATGCACGGACACAATTTTAAAAGTATTATTTTAACGTCATGATAGTAAGTAGATATAATTTTATTAAAAATATAAATATATAATGTACTGATCGTGTAATATTTTATTTTTAAGAATCTGAATTATGTTATTAATGTTCATTTAAAGGTTTATTTTTACATTAGTTCCATCCAGAAACACTGTATGTTGACATTTGAGATTGGTGCTGGAAATTAAATGTAAAAAAAGTTTGCAAATTAAAATAACATAAGAAGCCATGACATATTAATCCCAAAGACCTGAGGAGTCAATAACAACAGCTTTACAGGATGTACTGCTGCAACTTAATTGGCTTCTAGACTAAAGCTTCTAATAATGGCTGACTAAATCTCTTGATACCTACAATTATTATAATAAAAAAAAAACACAAACATATAATGAAATAGGGCATAAGTCAATACACATATATGAAAAATATACTGAAACCAAATAGAGCTACTGTAAAGTTGTAAAAAGGATTAATACCAACAATACAATGTATATTGACATCTGGCATTGGTACTGAAAATTAATAAATGTATACAAAGTTTGGAACTTAACATAACATTATTAAAAACATAAGAAGCCATCACATATTAATCCCAAAGATCTAAGGAGTCAATAACACCAAGGATGCACTGCTCCAACTTGTCTTCCAGACAGTAGCCTTAGAGTGATACCTAAAATTAATATATAAAAAAAAAAAAAACAACACAAACATATAATGAAATAGGCATGAGTGAATACATATAAAAAAAATATACTGAAACCAAATAGACCCACTATAAGGGTATAAAAAGCATCAAAAGTTCAAAACCAACAATATATATAATATAATAGTGTATATATGATGATAACATTGAATGTCGTCCATGGCATAATTGCCCCATACCAACAACCACAAATAGAACAGAACATTAATATATAATATATATAATATATATATATATATATATACTGGCATGCAAAAAGCTTCTCTGTAATAATGGGATGTAAAAAAAAAATTTCAAATAAAAAAAATATCTACATGTATACCTCTTGGTCATGAAACATACTCCTTGCCCTTTATCGTTTCGCTACCCTTCCTATCTCCGATTTCATATGTACGCAAACACCTAACCTAGAGAGGTTTAATGCTTAATGGAGATTGTATTTATACTGTAACCAATCTGTAATACCTGATGTTTGTATTGTATTTGATTTGATATGAACTCAGATGTATTTATAGATTGTAAGGAGACATTGTTTAGATATGGTAATTAATGTCATTGTTTGGGAAACCAAAGAGACTGACCGTAAATAAGTACACGAATTAAGGGTAATCAACTCGGATAACCAAAGGTTGGATGACAAAATTTCAAAAGTGGAATGTTTATACTTCTTAAATGACGGAATTTTTAACAAAATTGATAAAATCTCATTTGCATACAAAACACAATCGTTTTTTTTACAGGTGAGAACTTTTTCCCTATTTTTATTCCCAAAAAAATTTGGGAGATTTTATTTAACATATACAAACACATATATCTATATATAAAATAAAGATTCCTTGAGCCATAATTTTGGATAGTTGCATGAGCTGTTGATGATTGTAGTATTTGTCTATGCAATTGATAGATTGCATTGTGTATAACGGAGTATTTAATGTGTTTCCTTGAGCCATGCTATCTTTTTAGATTATGTGTTTTGCCTGTATTCCCAAATATAAACGTGTTTCCTTGAGCCATGCTGTTATGTCAACTGCGCTATACGGATTTCATCTGTGCCATGTTCATTCTGTGCAAAATAATTATGGGAGTAAGGACAGTTATTGCTAGTGAAATCTTTCTGAAAAGAGAAATACATTAATACATATATAACATAATTTTTTGTTTGTTTGTCAAAGATTATGTGGATTTGGAATGTAATATTTACTTTCAGATTAGGTATTAGTAATCTGAATAACAACTTGAAATTCATTAAGCATTTGTGCTCTATTATTTCAAATTCTGATGCTTTTTATTTTGATTCATTGTTGTGGAATGGATTATAAAGTAAATGATCAGGAACTCATTTACTTTTGTAAAATGGTTTTAATTCATTCATTTTTTGGGGTATTAGTTTTGCGTTTTCTTCTCATAGATATAACTCACTAATAGTTGGCTAAATACTTTTGTTGTGGCGAAGTTTATTTTATTTTATTCTTTGCATTGGTAGATTTTTTCTTCATTTTTGGCAGATGAACATGGCACAGATCCACAAATATAAATGTGTAGATCACAGTATGCTGTTCATTTGATTTTTTTTTTTTTTTTTTTTTTGGTTTTGTTTTCAGTCTAATCAATAGATTATTTTTCACTGTATAATTTATTTTAAAAAGTTCAAATGCCCACCACAAGCTTCTACACAGGTATTCATCTTGCAAAGTGTGTTTAACAAAAATAGCAACTTATCCTATCGGTATGATTATTACATAATCTGAATAATCAACAATATATTTGAAGGGCTATTAAAATGGTTCATGCGGCCTCTGGGAATGGAAAGAAAGCACAAAGTAAAACTGCTTGGAAAATTGTCAAGGTAATTTAATATTTTTAACTAATTAGATATATGTGTTTGTATATGTTAAATTGTAATGCACATGCAAATCTTATTTAACATTTGTAGGCTCCTCGTTAACCGGATAGTAACCAATGCGGTTTCTATGTCATGGCTTACATGAAGACTTTAATTGAGAACATGTCGGACATTGATGATAAAGATTATGTTCAAGCACTACTGGTAATAATTCCATTTCTATTTCGTGTTTAAAATTATTTTGATTTGAATGTTTCAAAGTGGAAACATGATGCATTTGAGATTCTTGTTGCCAGTATAATTTTGAGTACTCCATTTATTGTTGATGTCTATTGAATGAATGCTTTTTAGTTTTAAATTTGATCCTTTTATTCACAAAGTTTAAAGTGGAGAGATTAGAGAAAAGACAAAAGCTCTTGCCTTTAGAACTGCTAAAACTCTATTACCATATAGTGGTTATTGCAAATTACTCCTAACTTATTTCGAATTTCATTGCAATTACTAATTTATTTACTCACTTCTTAAATGTAGTTCCAACAAGTTGAATATGACAAATCGGCTATTGATCTGGTGCGTTCTGAATGGGCCGATATTCTATCAAGTTATATACAGTAGGTATGATTTGATCATTAGAACGTTTTGATCTTTTAGACTTCGTGGAATTGTTTGTTGTAGTATTATGACGATTTCGTGGAATTGTTTTTTGTATTATTATGACTTGGATGATATATGATTCGATGAGAATTGGTCATGGAAGTATTTACACTTGTTATTTTGAACCTTGGCGTGTGCAAAATTATGTAACTACACTTGGCCATGGTGAATGTATAAATTGATTTTTGGTATATGATTAACATTTAAGCGCGGGTTAAAAAACGTTGAGACAACGGTTAAAAATCGTTGTCTATTTTATAATAGACAACAGTTTGAAACTGTTGTCTTTTTTAAAAAATACAACAGTTTATCGGCGTGACTTTTAACAACAACGATTTCAACTACACACAATAGACAACAGTTTATAACTGTTGTCTTTTAAAGAAAAGACAACAGTTAAAAAACCGTTGTCTATGTGCATCACTTTTAACAACACCGGTTTCAACTACATTGAATAGACAACGGGTCAAAAATCGTTGTCTTTCGAAGAAACGACAACGGTTTAAAACTGTTGTCTATGTACGTGACTTTTAACAACACCGGTTTCAACGACACTTAATAGACAACGGTTACAAAACCGTTGTCGTTGATAGAAAAGACAACATTTTATAACCGTTGTCTATGTGTGTGACTTTTAACAACACCGGTTTCAACAACACTTAATAGACAACGGTTAAAAAGCCGTTGTCGTTTATAGAAAAGACAACGATTAAAAACTATTGTCTATGTGTGTGACTTTTAATAACACCGGTTTCAACAACACTTAATAGACAACGGTTCGAAAACCGTTGTCGTTTCAAGAAAAGACAACGGTTTTTAACGGTTGTCTATGTGCGTGACTTTTAACAACACCGGTTTCAACAACACTTAATAGACAACGGTTAGAAAACCGTTGTCGTTTCTAGAAAAGACAACGGTTTAAAACCGTTGTCTATGTGCGTTACTTACAACAACACCAGCTTCAACAACACTTAATAGACAACGGTTGAAAAACCGTTGTCGTTTCTAGAAAATACAACGGTTAAAAACCGTTGTCTATGCGCGTGACCTACAACAACACCGGCTTCAACAACAGAAGTTTTACCCCTACGACAACGGTTATTAACCGTTGTCTATGTGCATTTTTCTTGTAGTGTCTTTAATATTGTTTGGCCAAGTTTCGTACTAAAGATGACCAAACCACCAAACTCGAGGGACCTTGGCTGGTATTAACTCTTTTCGTATAAGTCAAATGACAATATTACCCTCCATTTTGACGGCTGAGACGGGATGAAGTAACGGAAGGACGCTAGAAGGTAACTTTCCACAACTCGGAGGATGACAGATGGTAATTACGGAAGTTAGGGACCATTGATGGCGATGCCACCAAACTCGAGGGACCATAGGTGGTATTTACTCTTAATTTTATTTTATATACACTATAATTTCATTAAAACACAACTACATGAAATATGTGAAATGTTATTCAATTTCATTTTATATATACTGTAGTTTCATTTCACCACAACTACAATATCATTTTGATATAACTGTAGTTTCATTTGATAATATAAAAATAATACGTGAGCCAGTGTCGGTTTAGACACACTGTAGTGTCTGACGCGCGGTGCATAATAGATTTTACAATATACAAAATATGGTCCACACAATAATGATTGCTCCAGCACTGCCTCTATCGCACTGAATTGGCGTTTCAGCCATTTCCCCTTCTCATGCGCTTCGAGTGTCTTGACATTGAAGATGGTTTTATTTCTCCAATTCCAGATCCACCACACGGTGATTGCGAATCTCTTCTTTCTTTTATCGCCTCTGCACCCTGCCAAGTTGTTCATTAGCCAGTAATTAAAATCAATGGTAAAGAAATTACCCTGGTCATTTGAGAAGTTGAGATTCTGCCACACTTCTCTTGCCGCGGGGCAGTTTCGGATGACATGATCCACTTCTTCCTACACTGTAATGTCATTGCATGATGCTTCCCACTATGATATTACAACTAACACAATTGAACATGGCGAACTACCAAATCAAAAGAAGAGGATATGTACTGAAGATGAAGATGAAGAGAATGACAAAGCTCCCCTTAAGAGAATTAAGAATGCTTAGAGAAATTTAAACCAAATGTAGATTTTATTTGCACTATTATTTTTAGACTAGCATTATTTAGACTATTATTTTTAGAGTAAGTATTTAGAAAATTACCATTAATTATTTTAGTGACAATTATAATCAAACATAATTGTATTATCTTACATTCGTAAACTTACAATTATCTATTTAAATAAGCAAATTTAACATTTTATTATCTTTGCATGACCAACTCTAATATAATCTTGTATTGATATACTATAAAGTATTTATATAAAAATATAAACATTGAGCATTAACTCAATTGCGCAATGCGCGTTAAAAACTAGTTTTTACCATAAAAGAGAAAACAGTTTAAAAATAAAAATAATAAATAAATGTCATGACTTTTTCTCAGGTCCACACGTTTTTTAGTGGCAATGGTGATTTCTTCATTTCGATTCTCTAATATAGATTGACTTTTATATAATTTGTTATATATATAAATTGGAGTAATATATCATTGCTAATCTCTACCAGGGTATACATCTCAATATCGTACTGTATGTGTTTCAATTCCAAAAGTAGCCTTCTTTCTCTACTACAATTTTTAATTCTTAATCCTTATATTTTAAATCTAGATTGTGTTGTTTTCTTTACTGCCTTCAATCTACTACAATTTCGAATTCGTGCATTGTATTTCAGATCTAGATTGTGTTGTATTCTTTTATGTTTCTCTACTACAATTTCGAATTCGTAATCCCTGCATTGTATTTTAAATGTAGATGGTGTTCTATTCTTTTCGATTTTCATACTGCAATTTCGAATTCTTAATCCCTGCATTGTATTTTAGATTTAGATTCTATTGTGTTCTTTTCGTTTTCTCTATTGCAATTTTGAATTCTTAATCCCTACACTCCGGATGTAGATTGTGTTGTATCATTTTCGATTTCTCTATTGCAATTTTGAATTCTTAATTCATGCATTTCAGATTCAGATTGTGTTGTGTTGTATTCTTTTCAATTTCTCTTATGCAATTATGAATTTTTAATCCATGCATTTCAGATTTAGATTGCTTGGAATTTGGATTAAATCAGTTAATTGGATTTAAAATTCTGCGCTTCTTTCCAGGTTAAGGTTATGGAGAGCAACGATGAGCTGTGTGAGAGTCAGAAGCGTGCTAAATTGGAGGCAGAATACGACATGTGGTATGTTACTGTCATGAAAAGGAAAAGTTTGATTGAGGAGATGCATGTCACTGTAGACGAGCTGAACCGCAAATATGAGGAGACCATAAAGGCTTTGGATCATGAGGTTACGATGCTGATGCATTTTTCGCGCAAATTGCCTGATCAAATAATTGATTTAAGGAAAATTGTTTCAAGGAAAATCTGTCAAATAGACCGTTAATTTTTACACTTTAAACAAATAAAAATAAAAATTATGTCATAACAAATTACTTTAAAGTTAGTGAAGTTCTCTTATGCAGAGTTTTAATGATAATTGATAAGTCAATAAAAATTACTTTATTGTTAGACATAATATGTCTATAAATTTATAACGGGTTTACTAATATTGCAGCACCATTCCTTAATGCTTCTTTCTCGGATGAATACTTGTAGGACCAAAATTAATTTTCCGAATTAATTTTGTTCTTCATGTGGTAGATTTCTCTTTGACTCGATATTCTGGATTATGATGCTTGTACTAATTAAAGACCTAAATTCTAAGGGGATCTAAAGTACATTTGGCTCATCAAAATTTTATTACAAAAATATTCCTATCAAATAAGTATAAGTCAAAACCATTTTGAAACGGAATACAGTATATATCATTTCAAAAGCCATCGAAAGAAGTCAACTTCAAGGACTCATTAACACTCTAAAAAGGAAAAGGAATCAACATCCTTACGACAATACCAAGACAAGAATCATGAAAGACAATACAACTCAAGATGCATTCTATTGATCACAAAGTAAAATACGTCAGACATGCTCATTAGCAAAGAAAATACATTCGCACATTGGCAACTACATGCCACAGTGATAACTACATGTCACAAGTATCATAGTTCTAACCTTATGCCCTGTTCCAATCTTATATGGCTACCCCCGGCTTTATACTACAGTTTAATTTGACAATATATATTATTGAATACACTTTTTTAAAGTTGCATTTTTCACATACACTAGTTTTATTATAGCATTACTATAGTATCAATTTAATTCTACTGTAGTTTCATTTGACGACCAAGGCCCACAGAACAATGTGTGGACCATGGTCAACTGTATAACGATTCCTATATGATGAGTTAACAAACATGTCGAATAGTAATTAAAAAGTTAATATATTAATAACACGTCAAAAAATAAAATTTGTAAAGAAATTGAAAATTTTGAAAGTAAGTTACTGAAACTCACAGGTATTTAGTTTAGGGGGAATTAAGAATTTGGTCCCTCAATTATTAGCAAACTGTCAAGTAGTCCCTCAATCTCTTATTCATCTATTTGGTCAACGAAAATAATTATTTTTAGCCGGTTTAGTCCTTCCGACCGTATTCCGTCAACCAGCCAGCAAGAGCTTCGATTAACCAAGAGCATTTTGGTATTATCCTTCGTTCATCGCGGTGCACGATATAATCATTCGTAAAATACTAAAATCATAAATATTTAAATTGAAATTATTTAATCTATTGCTAGTTCTAATAGTATTTTACCGTGTACTATTTTCTTGTAGTCTTTGTTAAGAAATTGAATAGGCTCTCTCATTTCATCTTCCACTCTTATCTTTTCAGAATCGAATAAGTCAACTACAAAGAAGTCAAACACTGCGTCACAACCGTACGTTATAGATAAAAAAAAAAAAAAACAATTGGTCTCCATTTATGACACAGTCATCCTTCACGACCTTTTCCCATTCATTCCCGATAAACATAACATCTTAAATTTTTGATATCTCTATCTCTCAAACTTTCTTTTCACGATTCCTAATTAAAACCTTTCTTTTAAAATTCCTTCTCTCAAATTCCGTGAATGATATATGGAATTTCCTATTAAGGGAAGCAGGTTGAATTTGTTAACTTCATGAAACAAACATAAATTATTTGCAATATTAATTAGAAAGCTAGCTAAGGTTTAGCTATGCAACAATATAATATAACGAAACATCAATTCAAGCTAGCTATGGCACGTGGTGTGCACGCACCAGGCTGAGCATTTCTGATGCGACTCACGTGCACAAGGAGACAGTTTTTTTTTTCTTGGTGGGACTCACTGAATCTGACAAAAATTAATGCCTCCTGCAAGACCCCAATTTATTCTTTCTCATCTTTTGCTCTAATCCACATGTGCATTGCCCCTGCAACAACCTTCCATAATTACCCTATTGAGGATGCTTCCAGAAAATTACGAGAAAAAGGTAGATGATATGACTAATATTGTCTAGGAGGCGATGCGAGTGGATAAGGAATGAAATGGGTCCGATCAAAACAACGTCAACATGTGATCACCTCACCTCCATCAGAGACACTAAGATGAGTCCATGTGCGGCCGGCGTAGTGTAGTCCTTACTTATTTTAAAAGTGCATTACTTATGTATTACAATTGACAAATGATTTAGTGAAATATACAAACTTTTAGAAATCATCATTACTTTTAAGAACAAATAATTTATGAATCTAAATCAGCGTAACATATTAATTTTATACGTTTCAATTTTCATAACTGATTTCGTAATATGAAAAACATGGAATCTTATGAAAAACTTCAAAGACTAAATGTTCAAAGTAAATACATTCTAAATCGAGAAATTAAAGTACTGAAATTAAAATAAGAGAAAATTTCAATTTTGGTCCACTGACTATTGGAGCTGTGTTAATTGTAACACTTGACTTTCAAAAATGTTAATTTAGTTCCTTGACTATGTAATTTCTATCAATTTTGGTCACGCCGACCAAATTTCTGGCCAAATCTCACCTGAAAAATTTAATAGATCAAATAATGAGGGTATTTTAGTCATTTTACTCATTTTCTTTCTTCTCCGATGTCTTCTCCCCATTTCCGGCAACAAACTGCAACTACCTCTCCGCCAGCCTCACGCAACTTCCTTTTCATCATCAGGGAGCCCGCAGGTGAGCGGTGAATTTAGAATGCTATTAAAGCCAGGAATGAATTGAATTAAGGTCTCCGTCTGCTCGGTATAAATTGTGCATTCATCTCCAACAATGGGAGGCGCGGTAGGAAATTGCTGTGATTATGTATATTTGTTCATACAATTATGTACATTTTCTATACAATTCTGTACATTCTTTTTATACAATTATGTACATCCGAATTAGGAAATTTTTGTGTATTATGTTAAGAGTTGATGTGTATTATGTTAAAAGTTTATGTGTATTATGTATTATGTTAGATTATGTGTATTATCTTTTTAAAAAGAGTATGTATATTTTATTATATAATTATGTAAATTCATGTATACAATTATGTGTATTTTAGTATAACATTATGTACATTTTTGAACATGGGTTTTTTTTGAAAGAAAAATTAACTGTCAATCACTGAGGCGGGAAATTAAAAAAAAAAAATGAAACGACGTCGTTTTGCATCTGGGCGCACAATGCAACGCGCGCCGTGGTGTAGGATATAAATTGCCATTTTTATTTACCAAGAGTGAATTGATTGATTATATGTTTGACAAATTTTACTTTGCACCATGATTTATGTAGATATAACTTGATAGAATATCGGCCCATTCAGAACGCACCAGATCAATAACCGCTTTGTCATATTCAACTTGTTGGAACTACATGTAAAAAGTGAGTAAATAAATTAGTAATTGCAATGAAATTCGAAATAAGTTAGGAGTAATTTGCAATAACCACTATATGGTAATAGAGTTTTAGCAGTTCTAAAGGCAAGAGCTTTTGTCTTTTCTCTAATCTCTCCACTTTAAACTTTGTGAATAAAAGGATCAAATTTAAAACTAAAAAGCATTCATTCAATAGACATCAACAATAAATGGAGTACTCAAAATTATACTGGCAACAAGAATCTCAAATGCATCATGTTTCCACTTTGAAACATTCAAATCAAAATAATTTTAAACACGAAATAGAAATGGAATTATTACCAGTAGTGCTTGAACATAATCTTTATCATCAATGTCCGACATGTTCTCAATTAAAGTCTTCATGTAAGCGATGACATAGAAACCGCATTGGTTACTATCCGGTTAACGAGGAGCCTACAAATGTTAAATAAGATTTGCATGTGCATTACAATTTAACATATACAAACACATATATCTAATTAGTTAAAAATATTAAATTACCTTGACAATTTTTCAAGCAGTTTTACTTTGTGCTTTCTTTCCATTCCCAGAGGCCGCATGAACCATTTTAATAGCCCTTCAAATATATTGTTGATTATTCAGATTATGTAATAATCATACCGATAGGATAAGTTGCTATTTTTGTTAAACACACTTTGCAAGATGAATACCTGTGTAGAAGCTTGTGGTGGGCATTTGAACTTTTTAAAATAAATTATACAGTGAAAAATAATCTATTGATTAGACTGAAAACAAAACCAAAAAAAAAAAAAAAAAAATCAAATGAACAGCATACTGTGATCTACACATTTATATTTGTGGATCTGTGCCATGTTCATCTGCCAAAAATGAAGAAAAAATCTACCAATGCAAAGAATAAAATAAAATAAACTTCGCCACAACAAAAGTATTTAGCCAACTATTAGTGAGTTATATCTATGAGAAGAAAACGCAAAACTAATACCCCAAAAAATGAATGAATTAAAACCATTTTACAAAAGTAAATGAGTTCCTGATCATTTACTTTATAATCCATTCCACAACAATGAATCAAAATAAAAAGCATCAGAATTTGAAATAATAGAGCACAAATGCTTAATGAATTTCAAGTTGTTATTCAGATTACTAATACCTAATCTGAAAGTAAATATTACATTCCAAATCCACATAATCTTTGACAAACAAACAAAAAATTATGTTATATATGTATTAATGTATTTCTCTTTTCAGAAAGATTTCACAGCAATAACTGTCCTTACTCCCATAATTATTTTGCACAGAATGAACATGGCACAGATGAAATCCGTATAGCGCAGTTGACATAACAGCATGGCTCAAGGAAACACGTTTATATTTGGGAATACAGGCAAAACACATAATCTAAAAAGATAGCATGGCTCAAGGAAACACATTAAATACTCTGTTATACACAATGCAATCTATCAATTGCATAGACAAATACTAGAATCATCAACAGCTCATGCAACTATCCAAATGAAAACCATAGCCAAATTCACACAATAGTAATTGATGTTTAAATCCAAAATTTTGCACAAATTAAACACACACATTGATACAATCAGACCTAACTTGGATGTATTTGACAGCTTTGCACATTAAAATAGAAAAGCTAACCTTAAAAGCTAAACCTCAGTTCTTCACGGCGGCAGCGGCTGGACCGACGACGACACATGATGGAGGCGGCGATGGCGGAAGAGGTTGGGCGCGGCGACGGCGTCGAAGCTTGGACGCGGCGGCGGTAGGCAGTCGGCGGAGAACACGGACGAGCAGTAACCTGGGATAAATCTATAATTTCTAAGCTGTAAATTCATAATTTTTAAATTGTAGATTCATAACATCTATACTGTAGATTCATAATTTATATATTGTAGATTCATAATTTCTGTACTACGAAGACGAAATAATGTGATTGCGAAGAGAGAAACGTCGTTAATTACAAATGAAAAACAAAATTATGAATCTACAACCTAGAAATTATGGATCTACCCCTGTGTTCATTATGCGAATGCTGAACACGTTTCCACAGCATAATTTGCGTTGCAACAACATGACGATCTCTATTTTTTAAATACATTTTAGTAAAGAACGAATCATTGCCTTGTAGAATAATAATAATAATATTACCATCTTAATAAAGCTTAGAAGTAATATAACCAAATGTTTCATTGGAAAATTAATTTATTTTGTTCAAATTAGTATTCCCAATTTTTATTTCTAATTATTTTTATCTTTATTACAATATATAATCACCAAAACTATTTTTTTAAATAAGTTAAAAATCTATTGTACCTGATGCCAATTATACTAAGCAATATTTATTTTAAACTAACAAAAAATATTCTTTACTTATTTGCTTTAACTAGTATTTTCCCGTGCAATGCACGGACACAATTTTAAAAGTATTATTTTAACGTCATGATAGTAAGTAGATATAATTTTATTAAAAATATAAATATATAATGTACTGATCGTGTAATATTTTATTTTTAAGAATCTGAATTATGTTATTAATGTTCATTTAAAGGTTTATTTTTACATTAGTTCCATCCAGAAACACTGTATGTTGACATTTGAGATTGGTGCTGGAAATTAAATGTAAAAAAAGTTTGCAAATTAAAATAACATAAGAAGCCATGACATATTAATCCCAAAGACCTGAGGAGTCAATAACAACAGCTTTACAGGATGTACTGCTGCAACTTAATTGGCTTCTAGACTAAAGCTTCTAATAATGGCTGACTAAATCTCTTGATACCTACAATTATTATAATAAAAAAAAACACAAACATATAATGAAATAGGGCATAAGTCAATACACATATATGAAAAATATACTGAAACCAAATAGAGCTACTGTAAAGTTGTAAAAAGGATTAATACCAACAATACAATGTATATTGACATCTGGCATTGGTACTGAAAATTAATAAATGTATACAAAGTTTGGAACTTAACATAACATTATTAAAAACATAAGAAGCCATCACATATTAATCCCAAAGATCTAAGGAGTCAATAACACCAAGGATGCACTGCTCCAACTTGTCTTCCAGACAGTAGCCTTAGAGTGATACCTAAAATTAATATATAAAAAAAAAAAAAACAACACAAACATATAATGAAATAGGCATGAGTCAATACATATAAAAAAAATATACTGAAACCAAATAGACCCACTATAAGGGTATAAAAAGCATCAAAAGTTCAAAACCAACAATATATATAATATAATAGTGTATATATGATGATAACATTGAATGTCGTCCATGGCATAATTGCCCCATACCAACAACCACAAATAGAACAGAACATTAATATATATATATATATATATATATATATATATATATATATATATATATATATATATATATATATATATATATACTGGCATGCAAAAAGCTTCTCTGTAATAATGGGATGTAAAAAAAAAAAATTCAAATAAAAAAAATATCTACATGTATACCTCTTGGTCATGAAACATACTCCTTGCCCTTTATCGTTTCGCTACCCTTCCTATCTCCGATTTCATATGTACGCAAACACCTAACCTAGAGAGGTTTAATGCTTAATGGAGATTGTATTTATACTGTAACCAATCTGTAATACCTGATGTTTGTATTGTATTTGATTTGATATGAACTCAGATGTATTTATAGATTGTAAGGAGACATTGTTTAGATATGGTAATTAATGTCATTGTTTGGGAAACCAAAGAGACTGACCGTAAATAAGTACACGAATTAAGGGTAATCAACTCGGATAACCAAAGGTTGGATGACAAAATTTCAAAAGTGGAATGTTTATACTTCTTAAATGACGGAATTTTTAACAAAATTGATAAAATCTCATTTGCATACAAAACACAATCGTTTTTTTTACAGGTGAGAACTTTTTCCCTATTTTTATTCCCAAAAAAATTTGGGAGATTTTATTTAACATATACAAACACATATATCTATATATAAAATAAAGATTCCTTGAGCCATAATTTTGGATAGTTGCATGAGCTGTTGATGATTGTAGTATTTGTCTATGCAATTGATAGATTGCATTGTGTATAACGGAGTATTTAATGTGTTTCCTTGAGCCATGCTATCTTTTTAGATTATGTGTTTTGCCTGTATTCCCAAATATAAACGTGTTTCCTTGAGCCATGCTGTTATGTCAACTGCGCTATACGGATTTCATCTGTGCCATGTTCATTCTGTGCAAAATAATTATGGGAGTAAGGACAGTTATTGCTGTGAAATCTTTTTGAAAAGAGAAATACATTAATACATATATAACATAATTTTTTGTTTGTTTGTCAAAGATTATGTGGATTTGGAATGTAATATTTACTTTCAGATTAGGTATTAGTAATCTGAATAACAACTTGAAATTCATTAAGCATTTGTGCTCTATTATTTCAAATTCTGATGCTTTTTATTTTGATTCATTGTTGTGGAATGGATTATAAAGTAAATGATCAGGAACTCATTTACTTTTGTAAAATGGTTTTAATTCATTCATTTTTTGGGGTATTAGTTTTGCGTTTTCTTCTCATAGATATAACTCACTAATAGTTGGCTAAATACTTTTGTTGTGGCGAAGTTTATTTTATTTTATTCTTTGCATTGGTAGATTTTTTCTTCATTTTTGGCAGATGAACATGGCACAGATCCACAAATATAAATGTGAAGATCACAGTATGCTGTTCATTTGATTTTTTTTTTTTTTTTTTTTTGGTTTTGTTTTCAGTCTAATCAATAGATTATTTTTCACTGTATAATTTATTTTAAAAAGTTCAAATGCCCACCACAAGCTTCTACACAGGTATTCATCTTGCAAAGTGTGTTTAACAAAAATAGCAACTTATCCTATCGGTATGATTATTACATAATCTGAATAATCAACAATATATTTGAAGGGCTATTAAAATGGTTCATGCGGCCTCTGGGAATGGAAAGAAAGCACAAAGTAAAACTGCTTGGAAAATTGTCAAGGTAATTTAATATTTTTAACTAATTAGATATATGTGTTTGTATATGTTAAATTGTAATGCACATGCAAATCTTATTTAACATTTGTAGGCTCCTCGTTAACCGAATAGTAACCAATGCGGTTTCTATGTCATGGCTTACATGAAGACTTTAATTGAGAACATGTCGGACATTGATGATAAAGATTATGTTCAAGCACTACTGGTAATAATTCCATTTCTATTTCGTGTTTAAAATTATTTTGATTTGAATGTTTCAAAGTGGAAACATGATGCATTTGAGATTCTTGTTGCCAGTATAATTTTGAGTACTCCATTTATTGTTGATGTCTATTGAATGAATGCTTTTTAGTTTTAAATTTGATCATGTTATTCAGAAAGTTTAAAGTGGAGAGATTAGAGAAAAGACAAAAGCTCTTGCCTTTAGAACTGCTAAAACTCTATTACCATATAGTGGTTATTGCAAATTACTCCTAACTTATTTCGAATTTCATTGCAATTACTAATTTATTTACTCACTTCTTACATGTAGTTCCAACAAGTTGAATATGACAAATCGGTTATTGATCTGGTGCGTTCTGAATGGGCCGATATTCTATCAAGTTATATACAGTAGGTATGATTTGATCATTAGAACGTTTTGATCTTTTAGACTTCGTGGAATTGTTTGTTGTAGTATTATGACGATTTCGTGGAATTGTTTTTTGTATTATTATGACTTGGATGATATATGATTCGATGAGAATTGGTCATGGAAGTATTTACACTTGTTATTTTGAACCTTGGCTTGTGCAAAATTATGTAACTACACTTGGCCATGGTGAATGTATAAATTGATTTTTGGTATATGATTAACATTTAAGCGCGGGTTAAAAAACGTTGAGACAACGGTTAAAAATCGTTGTCTATTTTATAATAGACAACAGTTTGAAACTGTTGTCTTTTTTAAAAAATACAACAGTTTATCGGCGTGACTTTTAACAACAACGATTTCAACTACACACAATAGACAACAGTTTATAACTGTTGTCTTTTAAAGAAAAGACAACAGTTAAAAAACCGTTGTCTATGTGCATCACTTTTAACAACACCGGTTTCAACTACATTGAATAGACAACGGGTCAAAAACCGTTGTCTTTCGAAGAAACGACAACGGTTTAAAACTGTTGTCTATGTACGTGACTTTTAACAACACCGGTTTCAACGACACTTAATAGACAACGGTTACAAAACCGTTGTCGTTGATAGAAAAGACAACATTTTATAACCGTTGTCTATGTGTGTGACTTTTAACAACACCGGTTTCAACAACACTTAATAGACAACGGTTAAAAAGCCGTTGTCGTTTATAGAAAAGACAACGATTAAAAACTGTTGTCTATGTGTGTGACTTTTAATAACACCGGTTTCAACAACACTTAATAGACAACGATTCGAAAACCGTTGTCGTTTCAAGAAAAGACAACGGTTTTTAACGGTTGTCTATGTGCGTGACTTTTAACAACACCGGTTTCAACAACACTTAATAGACAACGGTTAGAAAACCGTTGTCGTTTCTAGAAAAGACAACGGTTTAAAACCGTTGTCTATGTGCGTTACTTACAACAACACCAGCTTCAACAACACTTAATAGACAACGGTTGAAAAACCGTTGTCGTTTCTAGAAAATACAACGGTTAAAAACCGTTGTCTATGCGCGTGACCTACAACAACACCGGCTTCAACAACAGAAGTTTTACCCCTACGACAACGGTTATTAATCGTTGTCTATGTGCATTTTTCTTGTAGTGTCTTTAATATTGTTTGGCCAAGTTTCGTACTAAAGATGACCAAACCACCAAACTCGAGGGACCTTGGCTGGTATTAACTCTTTTCGTATAAGTCAAATGACAATATTACCCTCCATTTTGACGGCTGAGACGGGATGAAGTAACGGAAGGACGCTAGAAGGTAACTTTCCACAACTCGGAGGATGACAGATGGTAATTACGGAAGTTAGGGACCATTGATGGCGATGCCACCAAACTCGAGGGACCATAGGTGGTATTTACTCTTAATTTTATTTTATATACACTATAATTTCATTAAAACACAACTACATGATCATTTGAATATAATTACAACTTCATTGTACAATATACACTCAAATATGTGAAATGTTATTCAATTTCATTTTATATATACTGTAGTTTCATTTCACCACAACTACAATATCATTTTGATATAACTGTAGTTTCATTTGATAATATAAAAATAATACGTGAGCCAGTGTCGGTTTAGACACACTGTAGTGTCTGACGCGCGGTGCATAATAGATTTTACAATATACAAAATATGGTCCACACAATAATGATTGCTCCAGCACTGCCTCTATCGCACTGAATTGGCGTTTCAGCCATTTCCCCTTCTCATGCGCTTCGAGTGTCTTGACATTGAAGATGGTTTTATTTCTCCAATTCCAGATCCACCACACGGTGATTGCGAATCTCTTCTTTCTTTTATCGCCTCTGCACCCTGCCAAGTTGTTCATTAGCCAGTAATTAAAATCAATGGTAAAGAAATTACCCTGGTCATTTGAGAAGTTGAGATTCTGCCACACTTCTCTTGCCGCGGGGCAGTTTCGGATGACATGATCCACTTCTTCCTACACTGTAATGTCATTGCATGATGCTTCCCACTATGATATTACAACTAACACAATTGAACGTGGCGAACTACCAAATCAAAAGAAGAGGATATGTACTGAAGATGAAGATGAAGAGAATGACAAAGCTCCCCTTAAGAGAATTAAGAATGCTTAGAGAAATTTAAACCAAATGTAGATTTTATTTACACTATTATTTTTAGACTAGCATTATTTAGACTATTATTTTTAGAGTAAGTATTTAGAAAATTACCATTAATTATTTTAGTGACAATTATAATCAAACATAATTGTATTATCTTACATTCGTAAACTTACAATTATCTATTTAAATAAGCAAATTTAACATTTTATTATCTTTGCATGACCAACTCTAATATAATCTTGTATTGATATACTATAAAGTATTTATATAAAAATATAAACATTGAGCATTAACTCAATTGCGCAATGCGCGTTAAAAACTAGTTTTTACCATAAAAGAGAAAACAGTTTAAAAATAAAAATAATAAATAAATGTCATGACTTTTTCTCAGGTCCACACGTTTTTTAGTGGCAATGGTGATTTCTTCATTTCGATTCTCTAATATAGATTGACTTTTATATAATTTGTTATATATATAAATTGGAGTAATATATCATTGCTAATCTCTACCAGGGTATACATCTCAATATCGTATTGTATGTGTTTCAATTCCAAAAGTAGCCTTCTTTCTCTACTACAATTTTTAATTCTTAATCCTTATATTTTAAATCTAGATTGTGTTGTTTTCTTTACTGCCTTCAATCTACTACAATTTCGAATTCGTGCATTGTATTTCAGATCTAGATTGTGTTGTATTCTTTTATGTTTCTCTACTACAATTTCGAATTTGTAATCCCTGCATTGTATTTTAAATGTAGATGGTGTTCTATTCTTTTCGATTTTCATACTGCAATTTCGAATTCTTAATCCCTGCATTGTATTTTAGATTTAGATTCTATTGTGTTCTTTTCGTTTTCTCTATTGCAATTTTGAATTCTTAATCCCTACACTCCGGATGTAGATTGTGTTGTATCATTTTCGATTTCTCTATTGCAATTTTGAATTCTTAATTCATGCATTTCAGATTCAGATTGTGTTGTGTTGTATTCTTTTCAATTTCTCTTATGCAATTATGAATTTTTAATCCATGCATTTCAGATTTAGATTGCTTGGAATTTGGATTAAATCAGTTAATTGGATTTAAAATTCTGCGCTTCTTTCCAGGTTAAGGTTATGGAGAGCAACGATGAGCTGAGTGAGAGTCAGAAGCGTGCTAAATTGGAGGCAGAATACGACATGTGGTATGTTACTGTCATGAAAAGGAAAAGTTTGCTTGAGGAGATGCATGTCACTGTAGACGAGCTGAACCGCAAATATGAGGAGACCATAAAGGCTTTGGATCATGAGGTTACGATGCTGATGCATTTTTCGCGCAAATTGCCTGATCAAATAATTGATTTAAGGAAAATTGTTTCAAGGAAAATCTGTCAAATAGACCGTTAATTTTTACACTTTAAACAAATAAAAATAAAAATTATGTCATAACAAATTACTTTAAAGTTAGTGAAGTTCTCTTATGCAGAGTTTTAATGATAATTGATAAGTCAATAAAAATTACTTTATTGTTAGACATAATATGTCTATAAATTTATAACGGGTTTACTAATATTGCAGCACCATTCCTTAATGCTTCTTTCTCGGATGAATACTTGTAGGACCAAAATTAATTTTTCCGAATTAATTTTGTTCTTCATGTGGTAGATTTCTCTTTGACTCGATATTCTGGATTATGATGCTTGTATAATTAAAGACCTAAATTCTAAGGGGATCTAAAGTACATTTTCTCATCAAAATTTTATTACAAAAATATTCCTATCAAATAAGTATAAGTCAAAACCATTTTGAAACGGAATACAGTATATATCATTTCAAAAGCCATCGAGAAAGTCAACTTCAAGGACTCATTAACACTCTAAAAGGAAAAGGAATCAACATCCTTACGACAATACCAAGACAAGAATCATGAAAGACAATACAACTCAAGATGCATTCTATTGATCACAAAGTAAAATACGTCAGACATGCTCATTAGCAAAGAAAATACATTCGCACATTGGCAACTACATGCCACAGTGATAACTACATGTCACAAGTATCATAGTTCTAACCTTATTGCCCTGTTCCAACCTTATATGGCTACCCCCGGCTTTATACTACAGTTTAATTTGACAATATATATTATTGAATACACTTTTTTAAAGTTGCATTTTTCACATACACTAGTTTTATTATAGCATTACTATAGTATCAATTTAATTCTACTGTGTAGTTTCATTTGACGACCAAGGCCCACAGAACAATGTGTGCACCATGGTCAACTGTATAACGATTCCTATATGATGAGTTAACAAACATGTCGAATAGTAATTAAAAGTTAATATATTAATAAACACGTCAAAAAATAAAATTTGTAAAGAAATTGAAAATTTTGAAAGTAAGTTACTGAAACTCACAGGTATTTAATTTAGGGGGAATTAAGAATTTGGTCCCTCAATTATTAGCGAACTGTCAAGTAGTCCCTCAATCTCTTATTCATCTATTTGGTCAACGAAAATAATTATTTTTAGTCGGTTTAGTCCTTCCGACCGTATTCCGTCAACAGCCAGCGAGAGCTTCGATTAACCAAGAGCATTTTGGTATTATCCTTCGTTCATCGCGGTGCACGATATAATCATTCGTAAAATACTAAAATCATAAATATTTAAATTGAAATTATTTAATCTATTGCTAGTTCTAATAGTATTTTACCGTGTACTATTTTCTTGTAGTCTTTGTTAAGAAATTGAATAGGCTCTCTCATTTCATCTTCCACTCTTATCTTTTCAGAATCGAATAAGTCAACTACAAAGAAGTCAAACACTGCGTCACAACCGTACGTTATAGATAAAAAAAAAAAAAAAACAATTGTCTCCATTTATGACACAGTCATCCTTCACGACCTTTTCCCATTCATTCCCGATAAACATAACATCTTAAATTTTTGATATCTCTATCTCTCAAACTTTCTTTTCACGATTCCTAATTAAAACCTTTCTTTTAAAATTCCTTCTCTCAAATTCCGTGAATGATATATGGAATTTCCTATTAAGGGAAGCAGGTTGAATTTGTTAACTTCATGAAACAAACATAAATTATTTGCAATATTAATTAGAAAGCTAGCTAAGGTTTAGCTATGCAACAATATAATATAACGAAACATCAATTCAAGCTAGCTATGGCACGTGGTGTGCACGCACCAGGCTGAGCATTTCTGATGCGACTCACGTGCACAAGGAGACAGTTTTTTTTTTCTTGGTGGGACTCACTGAATCTGACAAAATTAATGCCTCCTGCAAGACCCCAATTTATTCTTTCTCATCTTTTGCTCTAATCCACATGTGCATTGCCCCTGCAACAACCTTCCATAATTCCCTATTGAGGATGCTTCCAGAAAATTACGAGAAAAAGGTAGATGATATGACTAATATTGTCTAGGAGGCGATGCGAGTGGATAAGGAATGAAATGGGTCCGATCAAAACAACGTCAACATGTGATCACCTCACCTCCATCAGAGACACTAAGATGAGTCCATGTGCGGCCGCGTAGTGTAGTCCTTACTTATTTTAAAAGTGCATTACTTATGTATTACAATTGACAAATGATTTAGTGAAATATACAAACTTTTAGAAATCATCATTACTTTTAAGAACAAATAATTTATGAATCTAAATCAGCGTAACATATTAATTTTATACGTTTCAATTTTCATAACTGATTTCGTAATATGAAAATGGAATCTTATGAAAAACTTCAAAGACTAATTAATGTTCAAAGTAAATACATTCTAAATCGAGAAATTAAAGTACTGAAATTAAAATAAGAGAAAATTTCAATTTTGGTCCACTGACTATTGGAGCTGTGTTAATTGTAACACTTGACTTTCAAAAATGTTAATTTAGTTCCTTGACTATGTAATTTCTATCAATTTTGGTCACGCCGACCAAATTTTCTGGCCAAATCTCACCGGAAAAATTTAATAGATCAAATAATGAGGGTATTTTAGTCATTTTACTCATTTTCTTTCTTCTCCGATGTCTTCTCCCCATTTCCGGCAACAAACTGCAACTACCTCTCCGCCAGCCTCACGCAACTTCCTTTTCATCATCAGGGAGCCCGCAGGTGAGCGGTGAATTTAGAATGCTATTAAAGCCAGGAATGAATTGAATTAAGGTCTCCGTCTGCTCTGTATAAATTGTGCATTCATCTCCAACAATGGGAGGCGCGGTAGGAAATTGCTGTGATTATGTATATTTGTTCATACAATTATGTACATTTTCTATACAATTCTGTACATTCTTTTTATACAATTATGTACATCCGAATTAGGAAATTTTTGTGTATTATGTTAAGAGTTGATGTGTATTATTTAAAAGTTTATGTGTATTATGTATTATGTTAGATTATGTGTATTATCTTTTTAAAAAGAGTATGTATATTTTATTATATAATTATGTAAATTCATGTATACAATTATGTGTATTTTAGTATAACA
>NW_017619568.1:0-4967 GCF_001879475.1 Ipomoea nil
ATGCAGAACGTTGTGCCTACGTTGCGGACTTATGCGGAACGATGGTGCCTACGTTGCGGCATATGCGGAACGAGTGTGCCTAAGTTGAGGACTCATGCAGGACGATGGTGCCTAAGTTGCGCAACGAGGGGTGCCTAAGTTGCGGACAGTTGCGGACTTATGCGGAGCAAGGGTGCCTAACTTGCGGACAGTTGCGGAACGAGTGTGCCTACGTTGCGGGCATATGCGGAACGAGTGTGCCTACGTTGCGGGCATATGCGGAACGAGTGTGCCTAAGTTGCGCAACGAGGGTGCCTAAGTTGCGACAGTTGCGGACTTATGCGGAGCAAGGGTGCCTAACTTGCGGACAGTTGCGGAACGAGTGTGCCGAAGTTGCGGACTTGTGCGGAGGGGTGCCTAAGTTGCGGCCTTATGCGGAACGAGTGTGCTACGTTGCGGGCATATGCGGAACGAGTGTGCCTAAGTTTGCGGACTCATGCGGAACGAGTGTGCCCAAGTTGCGGACTGATGCGGTACGAGGGTGCCTAAGTTGCGGGCATATGCGGAACGAGTGTGCCTAAGTTGGACTCATGCGGAACGAGTGTGCCCAATGCGGACTGATGCGGTACGAGGGTGCCTAAGTTGCGGACTTATGCGTACCTAAGTTGCGGGCGGTACGAGGGTGCCTAAGTTGCGCAACGAGGGTGCCTAAGTTGCGGACTTATGCGGAACAAGGGTGCCGAGGTTGCGGAATTATGCGGTACGAGTGTACCCAAGGTGCGGACTTGGCGGAACGAGGGTGCCCAAGTTGCGGACTTATGCGGAACGAGGGTGCCGAGGTTGCGGAATTATGCGGTACGAGGGTGCCCAAGTTGCGGACTGATGCGGTACGAGGGTGCCTAAGTTGCGGACTTATGCGGTACGAGGGTGCCCAAGTTGCGGACTGATGCGGTACGAGGGTGCCTAAGTTGCGGACTTATGCGGTACGAGGGTGCCTAAGTTGCGGACTCATGCGGAACGAGTGTGCCCAAGTTGCGGACTGATGCGGTACGAGGGTGCCTAAGTTGCGGACTTATGCGGTACGAGGGTGCCTAAGTTGCGGACTGGTACGAGGGTGCCTAAGTTGCGCAACGAGGGTGCCTAAGTTGCGGACTTATGCGGAACAAGGGTGCGAGGTTGCGGAATTATGCGGTACGAGTGTACCCAAGTTGCGGACTTATGCGGAACGAGGGTGCCGAGGTGCGGAATTATGCGGTACGAGAGGTGCCGAGGTTGCGGACTTATGCGGTACGAGGGTGCCCAAGTTGCGGAATTATGCGGTACGAGGTGCCGAGGTTGCGGACTTATGCGGTACGAGGGTGCCAAGTTGCGGACTTATGCGGAACGAGGGTGCCGAGGTTGCGGACTTATGCGGTACGAGGGTGCCAAGTTGCGGACTTATGCGGAACGAGGGTGCCGAGGTTGCGGACTTATGCGGTACGAGGGTGCCAAGTTGCGGACTTATGCGGAACGGGTGCCGAGGTTGCGGAATTATGCGGTACGAGGGTGCCCAAGTTGCGGACTTATGCGGAACGAGGTGCCGAGGTTGCGGAATTATGCGGTACGAGGGTGCCCAAGTTGCGGAATTATACGAGGGTGCCAAGTTGCGGAAAGTTGCGGCACGAGAGTGCCCAAGTTGCGGAAAGTTGCGGTACGAGGGTGCCCAAGTTGCGGACTTATGCGGAAAGGGGGTGGTTGCGGAAAGTTGCGGTACGAGGTGCCTAAGTTGCGGATAGTTGCGGTACGAGAGTGCCCAAGTTGCGGAAAGTTGCGGTACCCAAGTTGCGGAAGTTGCGGTACGGGGGTGCCCAAGTTGCGGAAAGTTGCGGTACGAGGTGCCAAGTTGCGGACTTATGCGGAACGGGGGTGCCGGTTGCGGAAAGTTGCGGTACGAGGGTGCCCAAGTTGCGGAATTATGCGGTACGAGAGGTTGCGGACTTATGCGGTACGGGTGCCCAAGTTGCGGAAAGTTGGTAGTGCCGAGGTTGCGGAAAGTTGCGGAACGGGGTGCCGAGGTTGCGGAAAGTTGCGGTGTGCCGAGTTGCGGAAAGTTGCGGTACGGGTGTGCCGGTTGGAAAGTTGCGGAACGGGGTGGCCGAGGTTGCGGAAAGTTGCGGAACGGGGTGGCCGAGGTTGCGGAAAGTTGCGGAACGGGGTGGCGAGGTTGCGGAAAGTTGCGGAAAGTTGCGGAAAGTTGCGGTACGGTGTGCCGAGGTTGCGGACTTATGCGGAACGGTCGCCCAAGTTGCGGACTTATGCGGAACGAGGGCGCCCAAAGTGCGCACAGTTGCGGACGGATGCGGAAAATCTCACGCAACAGAGGTTTACCCGCCTGCCGCCCAGTACTTTTACGACGGTTGTGTGTTATGCCTTGGCCTATGTCGTTTTACGTCGTTCTCGTGCCAAAATGGAATATACATTTGTTTTAGAGCTTATTGTACTACTTAATTAGTGAGGCAAACGAAATGCCATATATTCCTCTCACATTCCCAACAATCCCAAGTACTTGGCTAAGTCAGACAAGGAACTTTGCGGACAGCTGGGCATAAATTTGGACATCGTCGTTTTCAATGAAATAATCATCCAAACGCTTTGAAATTTACCAAGCATTGTTAAAATGCTCTAAACTAAAGGACCATGCAATAACATTTGAAAAAAAATGCACGGAACCACCCGAAATGACCGTGTGATTTACGGGACAAACCGTGTCTACTGCTGTCACTGGGGTTTTTTTTTTTTAACTACTATAGGGGGGGTATGGTAGTTGAGGTGCCGGTCGACTTTTTTCGGAACGTGTTGGGACGGGCCCCCCTCGTCCCGTAGGCCTCGTACGAGTGTTCCCGCCGCTCGTACGTATTATTGGGGACCGGCATAGACCCATCGGAGTCGCAAGGCGGGCGGCGCACCGGACGGAGACGGACATGCAAAAAACATCATTGGCACGTGAATTCGGTCAATCGAGCAAACGTGAATCTGCAATATACCGTCAGTAGGTTGTGAGTTGCCGAGGCACGTGTCCAATCGTCTAGTAAGCTGTTCGTTAACGAATTACGGTGCGCCGTAGGGGCGGAGGGCGGGCGTTCGCAATGAACCCGCCCAGCGTAGCGCAGTGCAGCGTACGTGTCGTCGGGCGGGGGTTGACGACCTCGCAAGAGGATAGAAGTATTGTATTGCTCGAGGCCTTTCATTCCTCGAGGGCTTCCTCCATAGCACTCGTTCGACGACACGTCCGAATCTGACCGAGACGGACATGCAAAAAACGGCCGTGGAACAAGTTGGGCAAAAAAACAACCGTGAATCTGCAATATACCGTCAGGGGGCTTGTAAGTTACCGACACCAGTGTCCACCCGTCTAGTAAGCTCTCCGTTAAAGGATGATTGTGCGCTCGCTACGAATCTGCCCAAGCGCAACGGGCGTTGTCTTAGCGTCGGACTTGGGGGCTGACCCACCTCGCAAGAGGTATGGTGTTGTATTGATCGAGGACTTTCACTCCTCGAGGTCTTCCTCCACCCGATGGCGCGACGGACTCACAACCAATGCGTACGGCGAGATGGAAATTCGGTAGTTACCTTTTGTAACTATCGACGCGGGCACTGAGGGAGGCGGACATGCAAAAAAACGTCGTTGGCGCGGGGTTGTGGGTCAATCGAGCAACCGTGAATCTGCAACATACCGTAGTAGGTTGTGAGTTACCGAGACCCGTTTCCAACCGTCTAGTAAGCTGTTCGTTAAAGGATGATTGTGCTCCGGACGGACGTGGGGGCTGACCCACCTCGCAAGAGGTATGGTATTGCATTGATCGAGGGATTCCACTCCTCGAGGCTTCCTCCACCTCACCCGATGGCGACGGACTCACAACCAATGCGAGCGGCGAGATGGGAATTCAAGGGTTACCTTTCGTACCTATCGACGCGGGGCGTTCCTTCCGTGACGGCCAGCATCGGTGGGACTCGTGCACGGATTCGTCCGGGCCGGGTTCCTGTCGATCCTCGGCTAAGCGATTGGGCGTTTTTTGCGATGCGAGACGGTGCGTGAGTGTTATCGGCGTGTGCGGTCAGGTTGGATCCCTGCTCGAGCAGCGACGTCCTGCCAAGCACGCCTCTCATACAAGACGACACAAGCGCGCAAGGCCTTGTCGCACGACGGTTTCCTGTGTTGCATACCTCGCACGGCACTGACGGCTTAACGTATTCGCATTTCGTCGCGCGCTCGTCTTCGCAACACGCGTGGATTTTGCGCGGGACGAACGGAGAAGGCATCGCCACGTTCCACGGTCGTCGCGAATTGTCGCGGCGGCCTTGGCACGAGGGCGACTGTCCGAGCTCTCGATTCGGTCCACCTTGAGGGCAAGGGGCGTCGAGCTCCAATCTGCCTGTCCCGACGCGTTTTGTACGACTCAAACTGTCGCCTCGAGCTAGCCAGCGGTCGTTCTCGTCGCCAATCCCTCGTTCCTAGGAGCGAGCGGGAGACGGGGCGTACCGTCGGTCTCGTGCGGCAGCGACGTTGTCGAGGAATGCTACCTGGTTGATCCTGCCAGTAGTCATATGCTTGTCTCAAAGATTAAGCCATGCATGTGTAAGTATGAACTAATTCAGACTGTGAAACTGCGAATGGCTCATTAAATCAGTTATAGTTTGTTTGATGGTACCTACTACTCGGATAACCGTAGTAATTCTAGAGCTAATACGTGCAACAAACCCCGACTTCTGGAAGGGATGCATTTATTAGATAAAAGGTCGACGCGGGCTCTGCCCGTTGCTGCGATGATTCATGATAACTCGACGGATCGCACGGCCTTAGCGCCGGCGACGCATCATTCAAATTTCTGCCCTATCAACTTTCGATGGTAGGATAGTGGCCTACCATGGTGGTGACGGGTGACGGAGAATTAGGGTTCGATTCCGGAGAGGAGCCTGAGAAACGGCTACCACATCCAAGGAAGGCAGCA
>NW_017619569.1:5000-26556 GCF_001879475.1 Ipomoea nil
CAAAACGAGTGACAAGACTTAGAAATATGCTGAGGGTTCACAAAGGTAAGGGAAGAAAGAAAGATAAAGTGATAGATAGAAGACTTACCGGAAAGGGATACTAATTCTACCTTAAACTTAACTCCCTGCTTAAAACTAGCCAACGATCTACCCAAACTAACATCTCAGCTAAGACACAACCTATAACCAAAACTGACACCAAGAGGACTCTAGAGCTAGACCACTCGGGATCAAAGAACTAGGATGGCGTCTTCAACTGTCCTCTGCTGACTTCTTCAACCAAACGAAGCAAGGTACTAACGCTACACAACTTGAGCTCGATATCCGCTTGAACTTGATCCGTCACTTCGAGACAAAGACTACAACTGCTAGATCCAAAACACGAGCAGGTTGCCCTTCTCCCTAGCTCTTGGGCTAACTTGATGCAGGCTGCTGACTTAACACTTGCATTAGCACACAACCCACAACTTTCTACAAAGCAACGCTTGAAACTTCAAAACTTTTTGTCCGGATGAAAGGTCTAAAATAGGAACGGTAACAAAGGAGAAAGGTGACTCAAGAAAAAGAAGGCTCACAAGAAGAGATGCGATTCAACGGAAAGGATTAGAGTGACGGGTTTAAGGTTTGAAAACTCAAAGATCACATTGGTTAAGAAGATAAGAAAGGTAAACAGGGCTACAATTTAAGAATTAAGGGATCAAAACGAGGTTTAAGGGAGTTGAAAAGGATTTCCCCACGGAGGGTATCCGGTTTAAACTCAAGGATAGCACTGATTAGGAAGGGAATCAAGATTTTCAAAGTCACAACTAGGAAAGGTGAGGTTGTAACCTTGAACAGAGTAAAATCAAGATGGAAACACGAATGAGGTTTGAAAAGATTGGAAGGATTTCTCGAGATGATGCAAGGGATTTTACGAGGGTAAGAGATGAAGATCGGCTTCAAGAGGTGAAAAGGGTTCACGACTTCCGGCGAAACTTCGGCTTGACGCTGATCACTACGCTTGTCGAACTAAAGGCTCTCTACCTCTACTCAAACGCGGCTTAACTCTTAGACCTTGCCAGATTCCTTCATAAGCTGAAGTCACTGCCGCCTTGCACAAGATGGTTTGGAAAGAAAACAAGAACAAGGTTTGGAAGAAAATGATTACTTGGCAAAAAGGGTGATTGGGTTTGTCTAGGGGAAAGGAAAAATAAAAGGGGTCAAGAGTGACTCTCGAACAAGCTAACGCCCAAAGCTAACACGCCATAAAGGGCACAAAGACAAAGGAAGGTGCAACAAAAGGGTACAAGACTTACTTCAACGGTTCCCACTTGCATCTGCCTCACGACTGTGGATCTTGCCTTGCCAAGGTCCCGACTTCTTACACAGGTTGTAACACCCTAGATTTTCGAAACTTTTAAAACTTATATAGTAAAGGTAATTTTTCATTAAATCACAAAATAGAGCATCACTAATCACAAATGTGAGGTGTGCTTTGCCACATCTGAGCTGGAGAACTCAGATGCACAGGCTGTACTAACTAAATATCCTTAAAGCAATGTCAATACATCATCATGGCACGCAGGCCGAAAGGAAAGCTAACTAATCTATGTTTCGGATCTTCTAGCGTGCTCCAGGGTCTACTCATCTGTGCCTGAAAGCCAAATATATCTGTTCAGCGAACGATGCTGGTAACCCACTCTAACGCGTTAAAATACAATATAGGTAAATATATATACATAGATATAGTAAAACCATTTTGAAGCAGGAAGATATATACTTAGGAGACTCTAGCTTTAAAACCAGGATTAGACTTGACAGATAAGGGTAAACATATTCAACAACGATAATCAATTATACAGAGATAACATCATAAAAACACATATCTAAGGTCACAGTTCACTTTCAAATCATTCGCATCATCATTCAATCGATATCCTTGTCACACAAGCACACTTTAGTGGCGCCACGGGACCAATCGCATGCCCCAAACATGAGGGTTAGCGCATATAGCGCTAACACGGCCCCGCAGCACCCTACCTCATACCGCAGCATGAAGGAATTGATCGCAGCCAATTGTATAGACCGTCGATAGTTTCAACGGCGGATCACAGCCCTACACACCGCTGACGCGCTCAGTCGGTGGACTGCGATCCTCTTTTAGGGACTGCGACCCTACACACCGCTTGACGAGCTCAGTCGGTGGGTCGTAGTTTATCAAAGCCCTACACACCGCCTGAGGGACTCATTCGGTGGGCAATGATCTTTGGGGACTACGACCCTACACACCGCTGGCACATACACTCGGTGGATTGCAGCCGACCATAGCCCGACACACCGCCTGACAACTCATTCGGTGGACTATGGCCTTCCTCGGGCTAGTGGCCCTACAAACCGCCTGGCGCATCCAGTCGGTGAACCATAACACACGAGGCCCATGTGGACCGCAACCCTAGAAGTGAGTCACTGACCGCAGCCAGGAGAATGAAACGCAGCTCATGAGTAACCAGTTTGACTGCAGCCAAGATAACGAACCGCAGCTCGTGTATAACCAATTTGATCGCAACCAAATTGGGGTATCATGCTCACATAACACATAGTAACATATTAGCACATTGGGAAGGGGGAAAGCGTATAAATAAAGTTATACGTGATTATCCACATACTAAGAATAGTCCTAAGGGGTTCATACATCTTCCTCCTAGGCCAACGGGTTACCGATTCAACTAGCATGCAATATACGAGACTCTTTTATCCTACGAACAGTACCCGAAACATCAACTAGACTCATGCACGACAAACGGAGTCCGTTGGGACACCACGGGGGTTGGGGAACATCAAACCGGGAAGCCGAAGTCCTAAAGTGGGCAAAATTCCAGCGGGTGGCTGGCGGGTGGCCGGCGATAGACCTCCGGGCAGCGGGTGCCCTGCGGGCAGTCGTCTGCCCGCCGGCTGCCCGCTGCCGATTGTGTCACTTCGGGCAGCGGGTAGGTGGCGGGTCCCCTACCACCACCTACCCCCCACTGACTCTTTTCCAAATTATACATCCCGGGATCTTCCGTGGAACCCGAAACCATGTTTAGACACTTTTAAACGCAATTGATGACACCACGTAGACAATTAACAGATCAAAAGCAAGAATCTCATAGAACACATCATATCATGACTTCTAAACATAATCAACACCCGAACATTCGAATTCCCACCCAAATACACCAAGAATATCACAATACGAATTTCACGATTCAACCTAGGGCTCTAATCATATTTAAATCATCAAGATCATAGTTCATCTTTAATATCAAGAAACATCAAGACTTATCAAGAATATCACACAATCATCAAGATCCTCTTATCATCATCAAGATCACACATAAAATCATCTTATCAATCATCAAGATCATATCATAATTATCATAGAAGATTTCATCAAGACACAAGCATATAGAGGGAGCCAAAGAAGAAGATTATAGCAAAGAAAATAGGTTTTGTTGATACATGAGTTACCTTTTAGCCTTAATTAAATCCCTTGGCTATGAGGGGTCTTTCTTTAAGATATCTTCTTTCTTGATTTCTCCTATGGGAATTCTTTGGAATTCTTGTGTGGTGAAAGTTATTGTGGTGTGGATTCTAGGTGTCTCCTATGCCTCTATTTATATATCTAAGAGTCCCAATTCGGGTCTAAATGGTATGGGCTTGCTAATTCTATTCCTTATAGGACTAAGGGGTTGGTTTTAGGGATAAGGGTCCATGGACTAGGGTGGACCCTTCTTAGTTAATTAATGGATTTTAATTCTCTTTTTAGGGTGAGTAATTAAATAATTAGTTTGGGTTAGAGGTCGTAACACGGGGTGTTACACAGGTCCTGGATGCTACTTCCACTTAGTCCATTGTTGCTTCCACTTCGAGGCTTGCTTCCCGACCGGGGTCCCACACTACCAACTGGTTTTGAGCCCGTTGAAGTCTTCCTCTTAGTTGATTGCTATAATATGCAAGCGCACAGAGTCAATCAGAGTATAAATTCTTGGAGTATTCCAGGGTCGATCCCACGAAGAACACTATTAACTGTTATCTTAAATAATCAATTTGTTGATAAGGAAAAACGCAAATAACTAGAATTAATATAATTAAAAAGAATATTTATGAAATTAAAGCAAAGAAAATCTCAATTGAGTCAAGACTAGGGATTTGAGTTCACCTATTAGATAATTAACTAACTCTCCTAAATATTAATTCTTGTAATTATAGTGATGATTGCTCCAATTATATCCTAATACTCCGCCGAGCTACTAGGTTGTATCAAATTAACTGTGATGATCCGTCGATATCTCACCAACATTAATTGAACCCATTAAGCAACAATCAAATCTCACCACAAATACCTAAAGTTATGTCTAGTTTAGGTCAATTGTGTTTATCTTATGAGTCCTAGGTTCATAATTCACCTGTCAGTTCTTCTTATGAACCCTAATAATGGGAAATATGCAATGGCCAGTCACACAATCCACAATTAAAATACATAAAATAAATATAATCAAGTTCAATTATTAAATTGAATTTGGAAGAATTAACACATGAAAAATAGTTAATTAGTCTAATCTAGGCTAATCCAAATCCCTAATTAAGAGTTCTAGCCAAGAATCATATTGAGTTAATTCCAGCAATGGTCCTCCGACTATTACGATTTTCCAAAATTAGTCCTTGTCTTTTAATTTGGACGAATTAGACCCTTGACTATTAAATTTGTTCCAGCATTAGTCCTTCCGTTAAATATCCGTTTGTTAGGTGTTAAGTAGAGGGGTACAAAGGTCATTTCCTCTTACTACCTTCTCCTACCAACTCTATTGTTGTCAAACCCATCGCAATGAAGATCTGTTCTTGTCAATTTTTAAGGAATTTCAAGCTAAGGAGAGGAAACCTGGGGGAGAATCAATTATGATGAACTGTAGTTATAGTTCCATAGAAGCATTTTTGCTTGACTATGGGCGTAATGGCTAATGGCTACAGCCTTAAACCCAGCACTTTCCATCAGAATTCTCCAGTGATCTTTGTCTTCCACTTCCACACACTCTGTTTTGGCTCCCTATTCCTCAGGCCTCACCAATTCCGCGATTCTCTGGACAAGTAACAGGCTTTCGACCTTCACCCTCTTCGGCGAATCTCGGGTCATGTTCGGATCCAGAAACTCGAATATGGCCGAGTAGTATTTGAGTGCGTTCTTGAATCTCTTCGAAAACTCGATCGGGTACAGGCTCATTTCGTATTCTCCCAGAGTTACAATGCTATGGTTTCCCTGTAGATGTACCCCAAAAATCCCACCTCCTTGTAGCTTACTTTTTTCCTGTCCATTGAAATAATTTTTCCATGAGAAGCCGATAGAAAACATTAAAATTACCAAATTGCATTTGCTTTGTAAAATTTTATTTTTATTGTATTAATAACTGACAAGTTTTGCATATCACAGATGGGTTGCAAACACCTTGGATATCAACAAGAACTATGATGCTAGTGTTTTCGAGACAACCATAAGGTTTATTTTGCCTTTTTATGATTTTGTTTACTTTTTCTGCTTACTCTAATTGCAAGATCATCTCTGGGATTGCTTCTGCTCTGTGATCATTATTTTGATGTGTTTTTACAATCCAAAGTCGTAGATGGACTTCTTAGTGCACTGAGCAGCTTGAATTTATTGCTCTTTCTCAAAGGACACTATACCCAAAGTATCAGCAGCAGGTAATTCCAGTAGACTCTTGAAGTTTCTTCTTCACTCATCCAAAAATATGAAAAAATTAGTATGATCTACACGTGTGTCTATTCAGAGGTAATATTTGATGGGAATGGTAGAACTTTCGCAAAATCGCGAAACAGTCACCGGTTGCTAACAGTGACGCCGTCGGGGAGTTTGTGAGTACGTACCAGCGAGGGAATGCTGGAAATTCGGATGCTGTCAGGCTTACCGCCGGACCTGGTAGCCAAATTAAAGCCTGTAAAAGAGCAGCCCATTGAATTCCCTGAACAATAGCAAAATCGATTATATGAATCTTCGACGCTTTTTGAGTAGCTTCAAGGATTGCTTGATTTGCAGTTAGATGAACGAATTTGGAGTGCGGACGTGCGTCGTTGAGGGTTTTGTATGACAGCGTGAGCTTTTCTGACAAAGCAATGGTCGATGGAGTTGGTGGAAGAAGGCAATAAGAAGAAATGACTTTTGTACCCCTCTACTTAACACCTAACAAACGGGTTCTTAACCGAAGGACTAATACTGGAACAATTCTAATAGTCAAGGGTCTATTTTGTCCAAATTAAAAGACGAGGACTAATTTTGGAAAATCACAATAGTCAGAGGACTATTGCTGGAATTAACTCAATCATATTTGAATGTATGGAATGTTCACGAAATAGTATTCTGGAAATTTGAACAAGAAATAAATAGAGAAGATAAATAATTCAAGCCTCAGAGATGGTAGTTTCGATTGAAGCTCAAAAATTCCTTGCGATGTAGTCTCAGATCTTCTCGCCGATGATCTACGCATGCCTGCCGCTTCCAAGCTTTCTTTTTTCCCTATTCTTTTCTTTCTGCTTTTCGTCTCTTCTGTAAGTGTTCTGCCGAAACTCCTCCAAAATAACAATTCCCAAAGGGTTCTTTTAATTCTTTTCGTCTTTTTTCTACTATGCCGTCCGCACAATGATCTATATCCAAATCCCTAAACCCTTATCTATTTATTTTTCTTTCTCTGCTGCGCTAATCTGTACAAGAAACAAAAAAAAAAAAAAAAAAAAAAAAAAACAAACTTAAGTTAACATAATAATAATTATTATATTAATCTAATGACACCACTTAACTAAACTTAATAATTAAAACACTAATTTAAATTTAAGATATAAAATACCAAATAAATTTAATACTATAGATAAAATAAAACTCCTATTTATATTTATAAAAATACAACATTAGCCTAATATTTATTAAAATCCAATCTAAACTAGTAACATATAACTAAATATAATATTTATAATAAAATCGATCCTAAAACTTAATTTATTTATCCAACTCACTTACTAAAATTACTCTAAATAATACCTAGAAATTAAGCTTATCATTACTCTTGCACTGAAAGGACCGGTGACCCTTCTTGCCACAAGCAAAGCACACTACCGGTTTACCCTAGACACTCCACGCCGGGGTGGTCACTTCCACACATCTTGCAAACGGAGCACCTTCCCTTAGCCTTGTTGTTCCAGATTGGCTGGGGAGTCTTACCTCGCTTAAAGTCGTCTCTTTGAAGGCTTCTTGTTGATTCAGCACCAGTAGCCATTAAACTCTTAACCACAGGTGAAACACTTCCATCAAGCTTTCTCTTACGGTTCTCCCGGATTCCTTTCTGAACTTGTTGTACCCGGTAGAGGTTAGCTGCACAAAGGTAGACCTCCTTGACATGAGCAGGATAGAACCGCTCATGTATCTTAACCTTCAGGTTTTCCCAAACATGATCTCCGGATCCTGTCTACAAATTGGCCTTTCAAGCATCCACCTCAAGTTCGCTTCTTGCGTAAGGTAGAACGTAGCCAACTCTACTTGGTGATCCTCCGGGCAAACCACAGCTTCGAAGATCTTGTCAAACATCCGGATCAACTCATCCAGCACTGCGAAATCTTCTCCACCGGCGAAGGCCAGGGGACGGAGACTTGAGACTTGGCGTACCACGTCGCGATTCCCATTCTGAGGAGGGCGGTTGTTGTTGAGGAGGGCGTTGCTCAGCGTCTGGGTGATCTGCGTCAGCTAATGGAGGCTTTGAGCTAACTGTTCATTGGTGCCCGCTTCTGAAGACCTTGCACGACGTCTCGATGGTGCCATCCTTGACTTCTACAAAAATAGCATGATAACGGGAGGAAACTTAGGGCCCGCACCCTTACCTGGTGCCTAAACTAAAGACAACCAAAGCTAAAAGGAAAACAAGGTACAGGAAGCACAATAGAAAACGATAAGAGAACTCACAACCTCACCGCGCATCCTAAGGATCCTATACTTAGGTACTTAACACTTAAAGGCTTCACTAAGCATCTTAGAGTCTCAACTTACAAGCACTAACCTAAGCTCAACTTAGGTTCTTGAAGTCCAACTTTTAACATCCTAGGCTCAAACCTAGGCTCTGATACCAACTGTAACACCACCGATTTTTTTACCACATTTTTAAAACTTAAATGCACAGGCAAACATCTAATCTTCAAAGCATAAAGCAATGGAAGCTAGATAAAATCAAGGTATGTTATGCCACACCTGACACCTATATCAGTCATAGGTGCACAGGCGGGAAAACTAAACAGTGTAAACAAGTCATAAAGAGTCAAGGCACACAGGCCGCTCAAAAGGGTCACAGGCCATCAAAACATAACGTCTAGACAAGGTGACTAAGCTATCTAAAGTTCCAAGTATAGCACTCTCGGACATCTACTCAAAACATGTAGAACAAGGAAAACTTGGGGATAACACCCGGTCAGCGAGCATTGCTGGTAACCCATCAATACGCATTAAATAGTATATATATAGATAAGTATAAATCAAAACCATTTTGAAACGGAATACAGTATATATCATTTCAAAAGCCATAGAGAGAAGTCAACACCAAGGACTCATCAAACACCGTCAAAAGGAAAAGGGAATCACCATCCTTATAACAACAACAAGACAGGAACATGAAGAACAATATAACTCAAGATACATTCTACTAATCACAAAGTAGAATTCATCAAGACATGCTCATAAGCAAAGAATACACATTCACACATTAGCAACTACATGACAGAGTGACAACAACATGTCACAAGTATCATAGTTCCAACCTTATGCCCTGTTCCAACCTTATGGCTACCCCCGGCCTTATTTCGGTTCCAACCTTTTCCTCCTAGTGCCAACCTATACTTCTGAGTCCAACCTTTTGCCTCCGGGGACCGTCGCCCCCCGCCGACACTCCTATTCACCACCGATCTCTCAGTACACGAGGGTACCATTAAATCTCATATCACAAAACCGCCAATCTCGTGAGCAAAGCTCAAGTAACAAACCATCAATCTCAATCATAGTCACACAAGGTCATCGTCATTACCAATAGGACTAAGGTTCAACAATAACCTTAATCAAGTATCAATCAAAGGGTGCAATAATTACATACTTTCACATCATAGGAATCAATCAATGGATCACAACAAAGACATGGAACCAAACTCAACAACGAAGGATCACAATCTAACACCAAACGATGACCAACACAAATTGCCAATCCCGATAGGAAAGAACAAACCACACATACTTGCATTTCAACATCAAACTAGCATGCTTATCAAACGGTTAAACCAAAAGTAGTTCCAAAGAACATTCAAGATTCACAATAGTCCAACGAATCACAAAGTCGGACCATTAGCACGATTCAAGACAACAAATCCTACATGGATTCCTAACATACCGTTCTAGACATACGGAATATCAAGAAGACTCACAAATAGCCCAATAAAACAACATCGGGAGGTCAAAACATCAATACCGAGTCAAAAGAATCACGGGGAACAAATCCCCGGCCAACATCAATAATGTACCCCGCGGGTGGGGCCACGGGTGGACAACCACCCTTCGGTTCCGCCCGCGGGTACCAACCCATGAGGCACCTGTTCCCCGCTGGTGGGGATCCGCCCTCTGCCCGCCGTTCTGCCTGCGGGGACAACCCTGTACACCAAAACATCCCTTTGGGGATTTTCATTAACAAGTCCAAATTCAAGTCCAAAACACCCAAAATCTCATACACAACAACAATATGACTTGAATCCAAGAAATAGCCAAGCAATGGCATTCAAGAACCCTAAGAACAAGCTCTAAACATGCATCACCACAAGATAATGCATCAAATCACACATTCCAACACAAGAATCACAAGTAGAAGCCAAGAAATTATCATATAAGTAAGAAAATAGGTTTTGTAAAGCATGGGTTACCTTTGTAGCCTATTAACTTCCTATTTTCACCCTTAGAAAGCCTTTCCTAAAGCTCCTCTTCCACCCAAACTTCATACACAAACCAAAAGACAACAAAGATTCTATCTTTAGAAAAAGATACCTAAAAGGAGGTTAAAAACACTAAATGGTTAAGGATCTTACCCTCCCCTATGCTCAAGATGAAGAAAGTAGGAATCTTGGGAGCCAAACTTTCAAGACTTGGATGCTCAAATCCCTAGCTTGGAAAAGAAGCTACACCTTTTTAGAGAGAGGCTAGAGGTTTTTGTGTTTAGATTGTAGGGTGAATGAAATGAAAGAGTGTTGCTAGGTTAGCTTGAACCACAAACCTTAGGTAGAAAGACATTCTTACCCTTACTAAAGTTGGAAAGACAAGGAAACAAGGGCACAACCCAAGAAGCACAAAGTACAACCCTTTGACTTAAGTGACTAGTCAAAATCTAATCCATTGACTATTAAACTTTAGGATTTTTAGGAATAAATTAACAAAGAGACTACCATTAATTCTCTAATTTATCCTTGCTTAGAGTTTGGATTTACGGGGTGTCACATCCTCTCCCCCTAACAAGAAGCTTCGTCCCTGAAGCTTGGGCACGATGAGTTCAATCAAACAGGTAACAACGAATCAATCAATGTGACAAAGGAAGGCAATAATACCATCACACAAAACTTCAAGGGTTCAAATGGTGTAAAATTTTCAAGAATCAAGAAAATGCAAGGTTTCAAAATGTCACAAAAGGAATTTCTCGAGCAACACAAACACAAACACCACCTCACGGACAACTTGGGCCTTCTACACCACGCCAAAACTCAAAACAACTAGATTCTATCAAAGCAAAACAACTAAACCAACTACCCAAACAACAAACTAACCAACAAGGCAAACAAGGGAAAACAACTAAGCACAACCAACAAGAAACAACTACAAATGAGCCGACAACCAAAACAAGCAAGGGACGCAACAGGGTTCCCCAACAAAAACGGTCGGCTTGCAAAACGGGTGACGAAGCTTAGAGATAAGATGCAAACGAGGTTTTTAACAAAAAGGTGTTCGCCACTAACCAAAGTTTGAGAATCCAAGGGTTCAAATTAAGGTCGTAAGATTGGTAGGCTTGGAAACAACGAAGTTCAACATCAAAACCGTCGGTTAACAAAACGAGTGACAAGGCTTAGAAATAGGCTGAGGGTTCACAAAGGTAAGGGAAGAAAGAAAGATAAAGTGATAGATAGAAGACTTACCGGAAAGGGATACTAATTCTACCTTAAACATAACTCCTTGCTTAAAACTAGCCAACGATCTACCCAAACTAACGTCTCAGCTAAGACACAACCTATAACCAAAACTGACACCAAGAGGACTCTAGAGCTAGACCACTCGGGATCAAAGAACCAGAATGGCGTCTTCAACTGTCCTCCGCTGACTTCTTCAACCAAAGGAAACAAGGTACTCACACTACACAACTTCAGCTCGATATCTGCTTGAACTTGATCCGCCACTTCGAGACAAAGACTACAACTGCCATATCCAAAACACGAGCAGGATGCCCTTCTCCCTAGCCCTTGGGCTAACTTGATGCAGGCTGCTGACTTAACACTTGCATTAGCACACAACCCACAACTTTCTACAAAGCAACGCTTGAAACTTCAAAACTTTCGGTCCGGATGAAAGGTCCAAAACAGGAATGGTAACAAAGGAGAAAGGTGACTCAGGAAAAAGAAGGCTCACAAGAAGAGATGCGGTTCAACGGAAAGGATTAGAGTGACTGGATTAAGGTTTGAAAACTCGAAGATCACATTGGTTAAGAAGAGAAGAAAGGTAAACAGGGCTACAACTTAAGAATTAAGGGATCAAAACGAGGTTTAAGGGAGTTGAAAAGGATTTCCCCACAGAGGGTATCCGGTTTAAACTCAAGGATAGCGCTGATTAGGAAGGGAATCAAGATTTTCAAAGTCACAACTAGGAAAGGTGAGGTTGTAACCTTGAACAGAGTCAAATCAAAAGGGAAACTAGAATGATGTTTGAAAAGATAGGAAGGATTTCTCGAGATGAGGCATGGGATTTGACTAGGGTAAGAGAGGAAGATTGGCTTCAAGAGGTGAAAAAGGTTCACGACTTCCGGCGAAACTTCGGCTTGATGCTGATCACTACGCTTGTCGAACGGAAGGCACTCTGCCTCGACTTAGACGCGGCTTAACTCTTAGACGTTGCCAGATTCCTTCATAACCTGAAGCCACTGCCGACTTGCACAAGATGGTTTGGAAAGAAAACAAGAACAAGGTTTGGAAGAAAAGGATTACTTGGCAAAAAGGGTGATTGGGTTTCTCTAGGGGAAAGGAAAAATAAAAGGGGTCAAGAGTGACTCTCAAACAAGCTAATGCCCAAAGCTAACACACCATGAAGGGCACAAAGACAAAGGAATGTGGAATAAAAGGGTACGAGACTTACTTCAACGGTTCCCACTTGCATCTGCCTCACGACTGTGGATCTTGCCTTGCCGAGGTCCCGACTTCGTACACAGGTCCTGGATGCTACTTCCACTAAGTCCATTGTTGCTTCCACTTCGAGGTTTACTTCCCGACCGGGATCCCACACTACCAACTGGTTTTGAGTCCGTTGAAGTCTTCCTCTTACTCCTGCACTCAAAGGACCGGTAACCCTTCTTGCCACAAGCAAAGCACACTACCGGTTTCCCTAGACACTCAACGTCGGGGTGGTCACTTCCACACTTCTTGCAAACAGAGCGCCTTCCCTTAGCCTTGTTGTTCCAGATTGGCTGGGGAGTCTTACCTCGCTTAGAGTCGTCTCTTTGAAGGCTTCTTGTTGATTCAGCACCAGTAGCCATTAAACTCTTAACCACAGGTGAAACACTTCCATCAAGCTTCCTCTTACGGTTCTCCCGAATTCCATTCTGAAATTATTATACCCGGTAGAGGTCAGCTGCACAAAGGTAGGCCTCCTTGACATGAGCAGGATAGAACCGCTCACGTAACTTAAACTTCAGGTTTTCCCAACATGATCTCCAGATCCTGTCTACAAATTGGCCTTTCAAGCATCCACCACAAATCCGCTTCTTGCCTAAGGTAAATCGTAGCCAACTTTACTTGGCGATCCTCCGGGCAAACCACAGCTTCGAAGATCTTGTCTAACATCCGGATCCACTCATCCAGCACTGCGTGATCTTCACCACCGGCGAAGACCGGGGGACGGAGACTTGTGACTTGGCGTACCACGTCGCGATTCCCATTCTAAGGAAGGTGGTTGTTGTTGAGGAGGGCGTTGCTCAGCGTCTGGGTGATCTGCGTCAGCTGATGGAGGCTTTGAGCTAACTGTTAATTGGTGACCGCTTTTGAAGAGCTTGCACGACGTCTTGATGGTGCCATCCTTGATTTCTACAGAAACAACACGATAACGGGAGGAAACTTAGGGCCCGCACCCTTACCTGGTGCCTAAACTAAAGAGAACCAAAGCTAAAAGGAAAACAAGGTACAGGAAGCACAACAGAAAATGATTAGAGAACTCACAACCTCACCGCGCATCTTAAGGATCCTATACTTAGGTTCTTAAACACTTAAAGGCTTCACTAAGCATCTTAGAGTCTCAACCTACAAGCACTAACCTAAGCTCAACTTAGGTTCTTGAAGTCCCACTCTTAACATCCTAGGCTCAAACCTAGGCTCTGATACCAACTGTAACACCCCCGATTTTTACCACATTTTTAAAACTTAAATGCACAAGCAAACATCTAATTGTCAAAGCATAATGCAACGGAAGCGAGATAAAATCAGGGTATGTTATGCCACACCTGACACCTATCTCAGTCATAGGTGCACAGGCGGGAAAACTAAACAGTTTAAACAAGTCATAAGGAGTCAAGGCACATAGGCCGCTAAAAAGGCTTAGAGGCCATCAAAACATAACGTCTAGACAAGGTCACTAAGCTATCTATCGTTCCAAGTCTAGCGCTCTCGGGCATCTACTCAAAACATGTAGAACAAGGAAAACATGGCGATAACACCTGGTCAGCGAATATCGCTGGTAACCCATCAATACGCGTTAAATAGCATATATAGATAAGTATAAATCAAAATCATTTTGAAACGGAAAACGGTATATATCATTTCAAAAGCAATAGAGAGAAGTCAACTCCAAGGACTCATCAAACACTCTCAAAAGGAAAAGGGAACCACCATCCTTATAACAACAACAAGACAGGAAACATGAAGAACGATACAACTCAAGATACATTCTACTAATCACAAAGTAGAATTCATCAAGTAATGCTCACAAACAAGAATACACATTCACACATTGGCAACTACATGCCACAGTGACAACTACATGTCACAAGTATCATAGTTCCAACCTTATGCCCTGTTCCAACCTTATGGATACCCCCGGCCTTATTTCGGTTCCAACCTTTACCTCCTAGTGCCACCTTGTACTTCTTAGTCCAACCTTTTGCCTCCGGGGACCGTCGCCCCCACGCCGACACTCCTATTCACCACCGATCTCTCAGTACACGAGGGTACCATTAAATCTCATATCACAAAACCGCCAATCTCGTGAGCAAAGCTCAAGTAACAAACCACCAATCTCAATCATAGTCACACAAGGTCATCATCATTACCAACAGGACTAAGGTTCAACAATAACCTTAATCAAGTATCAATCAAAGGGTACAACAATTACATACGCTCACATCATAGGAATCAATCAATGGATCACAACAAAGACATGGAACCATACTCAACAACGAAGGATCACAATCCAACACCAAACGATGGCCAACACAAGTTGCCAATCCCAATAAGAAAGAACAAACCGCACATACTAGCATTTCAACATCAAACTAGCATGCTTATCAAACGGGTAAACCAAAAGTAGTTCCAAAGAACATTCAAGACTCACAATAGTCCAACGAATCACAAAGTCAGACCCTTAGCACGATTCAAGACAAAAAATCCTACATGGATTCCTAACATACCGTTCTAGACATACGAAACATCAAGAAGACTCACAAATAGTCCAATAAAAAAACATCGGGATGTAAAAACATCAATACCGAGTTAAAAGAATCACGGGGAACAAATCCCCGGCCAACATCAATAATGTACTCCGCGGGTGGGGCCATGGGTGGACAACCACCTGCGGGTACCAACCCACGGCGCACCTATTCCCCACGCGTGGGATGGCGGGTAGGCCTATGCCCACCATTCCGCCCTCGGGTACCACCCTGTACACCAAAACCTCCCATCAGGGATTTTTTACAACAAATCCAAATTCAAGTCCAAAACACCCAAAATCTCACACACAACAACAATATGACTTGAACCCAAGAAATAGTCAAGCAATGGCATTCAAGAACCCTAAGAACAAGCTCTAAACATGCATCACCACAATCTAATGTATCAAATCTCACATTCCAACACAAGAATCACAAGTAGAAGCCAAGAAATCATTATATAAGTAAAAAAAAAAATATGTTTTGTAAAGCATGGGTTACCTTTGTAGCCTAATAACTTCCTCTTTTCACCATTAGAAAGCCTTTCCTAAAGCTCCTCTTTCACACCAACTTCATACACAAACCAAAAGACAACAAAGATTCTATCTTTAGAAAAAGACACCTAAAAGGAGGTTAAAAACACTAAAAGACCAAGGATCTTACCCTCCCCTATGCTCAAGATGAAGAAAGTAGGAATCTTGGGAGCCAAACTTTCAAGACTTGGATGCTCAAATCCTAGCTTGGAGAAGAAGCTTCTCCTTTTTAGAGAGAGGCTAGAGGTTTTTGTGTTTAGATTGTAGGGTGAATGAAATGAAAAAGTGTTTCTAGGTTAGCTTGAACCACAAACCTTAGGTAGAAAGACATTCTTACCCTTACTAAAGTTGGAAAGACAAGGAAACAAGGGCACAACCCAAGAAGCACAAGGTACAACCCTTTGACTTAAGTGACTAGTCAAAATCTAATCCCTCGACTATTAAATTTCAAGATTTTTATGAATAAATTAACAAAGAGACTATTATGGGGTGTCACACCATTCCTTATGAAATAGCATTCCTATTACCTCAAAATTCATTCCGTGAACCAAACATACTGTTAGAGTAGCAGAAGACACGCTCTCCATTGCGTTATTTTTCGTAACGGGAAACAAATTAAGCAGAGTGGGGCAATTCTCAGACATTTTCAATTCAGATCAGAGTGTAAACGATGAAAGGAGACATCTTTCTGTCCAGGAAAGAATGAGGAATACATATAGGGGGCAAAACGAAATTCCAATGTCGGTGAGATTAGGAAACTAGCTAGTGAGCTGTTAATAGTATCCATGCATGGGAGAAGAATGTAATTTCGTTATTTTTCCCACTAGGAGTTGGAATCCCATCTGGAGAAGAATGAGGATTACGTAGGAATTTGTATTTCCAGATTGCAAATTAAGAGTTTGAGTAATGCTACTTACCCTCTAAATTTTTCCCCTTTTATATGTCACCTTTTTTTAATTTATTAGATAGTTTAGCTATGATTATACGCATAACATTATATGTTGCGAACCAACCAAACTACTCAATTCTTGTTTTCAAAGGCCTAACAGACTCTACATGTTCACAGTGGAGGGCGCAAAGATTATACGTGAGTTTTGTACTTAATGTGCCTAAGTATTGTGTTTAATGAGCGTGAGATTTGTGCTTAATATGCGTGAGTATTTCATAATTACGAGCTCAGAAGGAAGCAGAACATAAACTCACACACATTAACGCCCAAGCTTCTTGTTACTTCTTCCTTCAATTTGGCCATGGATTCTGGATTATCAGCTACCTTCAGTGCAGTTGAATGTTTATATAGATGACTCACGTACAGTAAAATTTGCACAGCAGCTAAGTATGGATTTCTGTTGTACTATTCCCATAATTCTTAACCACCAAAGCCCGCCTCCGCATCATCATCATCAGGGAGGGGGCAATGGCTACTGGGATGGGGAAGAAGCTGACATCTATTTTCTGCTGCATTTTACACATTCACGCACATTAAGTATAAATCTCAGGAACATTAAACACAACACTCACGCACATTGAGTACAAATCTCACGCACATTAATCCACCGCACATCCACACGGGAACATTTCAATATATATATATATATATATATATATATATATATATATATATATATATATATATATATATATATATATATATATATATATATATATATATCAGCATTGAATTTATGAGAATAGAGAAAAATATTATGTAAAATACTTCTTTTAATTGTCCAATAAAACGTAAAGTTGAGGGCTTTTGATAGTTTCTCATCAATTAAATTCTTGGAAAAATATTTTTAACCAATTGATAGAAATAAATTTGCAAAAAAATAATTAACATATTCGGAGTTATCATAGAAACATAAAAATTAAATTACCTAGAAAATTAATTAAGATGTTTGATTCGTTTAATCAATTTTATGATTTTTAAAATATTTCTAAGAAAAATAAAACATAATGATGAATAATTGGGAATTCAATAAATTATTTGTAAATTAAAAAAATGTTAATTCCACTTTTGGTCCTAGATTTATAAGTGATAGTCCACTTTTAGAACTTTTTTATCAAAACATCCACTTTTGGTCATAATAGTATCGTGACATGACCAATTTTGGTCCTCTATCAACAAAATCGTTGAAATTTCGTTAAATTGAAAGAAATTTTGATCTTTTTAATACAAAGTGCGTTGACCCGTTATATTTTTTATGTTTACTTTTTTGAAAAAATCATAATTTAAGAGTTAAATGTTCTTGTATTTAATAAAATTTCAACGATTTTTTTGATAAAGTACCAAAATTGGTCATGTCAAAATAATATTAGGACCAAAATGGATGCTCTGATAAAAAAAAAGGGACTAAAAGTGAATTGACACCTATAAATCTAGGACCAAAAATGGAATTAACATATCTCAAGATATTCTTGTATGCAACAAGAATATTCAAAATTTAAAACAATACATATATAAAAATGTGTTGAGAAACAAATTTATTCAATAAATACTGTTGTCATCTTTCGTAATGGTTAGAGAGAAAAATTTCTTATATTTATAAAAGACATTGAACCTTAGCCAAGAAGGATAAATACATAATTGAATAAAATTGATAGATTTTCAATCACGCATAAAAGAATCCTACTTGGGATTTGAAATTTGAACTAAAATTCAATTATAGAGCCAACTTGCACAGGTTGTTTGTAGCTGAACTGTATTCAATTTGAATAAGGGGCATTCCGAGAATTGAACTCAGGACCTCTTGCACCCTAAGCAAGAATCATACCACTAGACCAAATGCCCAATTTAAATAGTGTCTAATTTGAAGTAATATAATACTAAGAGGTTTAAAGATAGACAGCTCTCATGAAGAGTCAAACTTAAAAGCTTGCAATTACTAAACCAATTATCCAACTAACTCGGTTAGGGGTTGCATATCATTGTTGGAAATTTTAAAATTTTCGACCACCTGAAAGTAATCTTAAATCAAGTCAAAAGCAAAACGTGGCCGGAAATAGCAACAAAGATTTTTCCGTATACCAAAAGTGATCGAAACAAGGCTTTCGACTTGATTTAAGATCACTTTCAGGTGGTCGGAAATTTCATAATTTCCAGCAGTGGTTGCACCCTATGTATCCCCAACTTATCTTATATAACTTGTTTTGATTCAAGTTATATATATGACAACTTTGGTAATATAATATAATATTATTGCCACATCAAAAAATGAGTTGAATAAAATAAAAGTAATGTGATTACCTATCACTACAAAAAAAAAAAAAAAAAGTAAATTTATTTACGAAAAACTAATGGGTAAATTATTAAAATTCATAGATATTTAATTGATTAACAAATTTTTGAAAGTAAAACAATGAAATTCATAAGTATTATTTAAGGTGTAGCTATTTAATCTAGGAAAGAAGGGTCAGATTGGCCCCCAAAGCAAATTTATAATGACTACCAACTTTGTGTTTGGGGAAGCTAGTTTTAGAGGTGAAAAGAAAAGAGAGGAAGCTGGGTAAACAAAATGTTTAAATGGGTTGTTGGGGCTGACTGAGAAATTTGGAGATGACTATGAAAGCTGAACAATCATTATTGTGCGGACCATGTCCTACAGAAGTTGTGTGGACCATTTTTGTATATATAGTGTAATATAATTACATTCAATACAACAATAATGTACTTTTAGTATATTAAAAATGTACATTATTTGTGTACTGAGTGTACATTCAATAGACAAGTAATATATATTAAGTATATTAAAAATGTACTTTTTGTTATGGTCCACACAATAATTTGGCAAAGCTGAATTCAAAGATATTCCCATGCATACAATAACAAACGGAAGAAAAGAAAACTCAACACCGCCTTGAAATCCTTCTTCCAATTCAGAAATCTCATTTCTTGCTAAAAAAAAATAAAAAATAAAATAAATAACTAATAAGAATAAAACTAAAGCCCATTCAAAACACATCCACTTGATCGCAAAAAATTGTCAGAGACAATGAAACCAGATTTCATAATTTCCTCAAAAGGAAGTAGATTTTATGCAATAAATGGAAACGGCATACATAAAATATAGAGAAAAATAAACTATGACTATAACAAAGTGATATATGTAAAATAGATATAAGTCAATAATATAAAAATATTTACTAATCAATTCATACAACTAATCAAAAAGTACAAAATCCTGCAGATTAGACGTGGATATTGTGATTATTGTCCAACAAGGTAGTTAATTTGAGTGAATAAAACTAGAAACCTAGATTTTGCAACTAAATTAAATTAGAAATGGACCATCACGCAGGTCGTTATATCGCGTGACCGAGGGTGTGATACAAACACAAGCCATGGGTGTGCACTGGGCCAACTTAATTGCACATATAAAACCGTGTATGAGAGGTTCAACCAAAAGGGTATTAACAAGAACCAAACTTATAACATTTTAGGTATGTATGGAAATCACATACTCTACTCATTTAACAATAATTGCTTGTAAGTGTTTAGCCTCGTGGGGAAACTTTAAAAAGAAAGTGTACTATTTTGTAATTCAACAATTATTACTCACTACAGGTAATGTAATATTTTGGTATCTTAAAATAAATTTAAACCTCATGGGGAAACTTTAAAAGAAACTAACATACATCTCCTACTCAGTGTATAGTACTAGCTATATGTGTAGGTAGGTAAGGTAGCATTTTGGTGTCTTAAGAGGCATTTAAAATCTAAATATCAAAGCCAAGTTTCAATCTTGGGACCTGTAGGTTATGGGCTCACCAGCTTCCAGTGCACCACTCTAATTTGCTATATTTTAAATAATTGTTTTATATTAAAAATTTGTTTTTGGAAGTTTTTGTTTTGTTATGCTTTAATAGAAGGCCACCGTATGAGTTTTTTTTTTTTTTTTTTTTTTTTTTATCCTGTGATCTTTCTTCGAGGAGAGACACAGAGGTGTGATATACGCACAAGGTGCTTAGCATGATATATAACACACAATACCTATTCATCTTTAATAGTTTTTTTCAATTGTTTAAATATATACGACTAATAATAGTAACATGATTTTGACACTCTCGCCCGCATGGGTAGCTCAACTGGTCATAGAGGTGAAACTTTAGAAGAATGACCAAGGATTGAGTCTCACTAGCGGCAGTGTGGGAACAACCTTTCAAAGTGAGGGTGGCTCCTTGTGCGCAGTGAGCACCTCCCAAATGTTCTGTTGGGCCGGGGTGGGAGGCCCTTAGGGTTGTGGTTCAGCCTTTTGGAAGAATGATTTTGACACTCTCTTTCAAGGGCATTCTAACTTAATAGCCCCGAAATTTAGGATGTGAATAAAATATTGGATAATGTCAATAGCAATTATAAGTTATATATATGACAACTTTGGTAATATAATATTACACTATTGCCACATCAAAAATGAGTTAAAATAAAATAAAAGTAATGTGATTACTTATCACTACAAGAAAAGTAAATTTATTTACAAAAAAAATTGATGCATAAATTATTAAATTAAAATTCATAGATATTTAATTGATTAACAAAATTTGAAAGTAAGACAATGAAATTCATAAGTATTTAAGGTTTAGCAATTTAATCTAGGAAAGAAGGGTCAAATTGGTCCCCAAAGTAAATTTATAATGACTACTAAGTAGTAACTTGTGTTTGGAGAAGTTCTAGAGTGAAAAGAAAAGAGAGGAAGCTGGCTAATCAAAATGTTTAAATGGGTTGTTGGGGCTGACTGAGAAATTTGGAAGTGACTATGAAACGCTGAATTCAAAGATATTCCCAAACAAACAGGAAGAAAAGAAACTTAACACCCCCTTGAAATCCTTCTTCCAATTCAAAAATCTCATTTCTTGCTAAAAAAATAATAAGAATAAAACTAAAGCGTATTCAAAACAAAATGGATGTTCTGATAAAAAATGACTAAAAGTGAATTGCCACTTATAAATCTAGGACCAAAAATTGAATTAACATATCTCAAGATATTCTTGTATGCAACAAGAATATTCAAAATTTAAAACAATACATATATAAAAATGTGT
>NW_017619569.1:26656-54046 GCF_001879475.1 Ipomoea nil
ATAAAACGTAAAGTTGAGGGCTTTTGATAGTTTCTCATCAATTAAATTCTTGGAAAAAATATTTTTAACCAATTGATAGAAATAAATTTGCAAAAAAAATAATTAACATATTCGGAGTTATCATAGAAACATAAAAATTAAATACCTAGAAAATTAATTAAGATGTTTGATTCGTTTATCATTTTATGATTTTTAAAATATTTCTAAGAAAAATAAAACATAATGATGAATAATTGGGAATTCAATAAATTATTTGTAAATTAAAAAAATGTTAATTCCACTTTTGGCCTAGATTTATAAGTGATAGTCCACTTTTAGAACTTTTTATCAAAACATCCACTTTTGGTCATAATAGTATCGTGACATGACCAATTTTGGTCCTCTATCAAAAAATCGTTGAAATTTCGTTAAATTGAAAGAAATTTTGATCTTTTTAATACAAAGTGCGTTGACCCGTTATATTTTTTATGTTTACTTTTTTGAAAAAATCATAATTTAAGAGTTAAATGTTCTTGTATTTAATAAAATTTCAACGATTTTTTTGATAAAGTACCAAAATTGTCATGTCAAAATAATATTAGGACCAAAATGGATGCTCTGATAAAAAAAAAGGGACTAAAAGTGAATTGACACCTATAAATCTAGGACCAAAAATGGAATTAACATATCTCAAGATATTCTTGTATGCAACAAGAATATTCAAAATTTAAAACAATACATATATAAAAATGTGTTGAGAAACAAATTTATTCAATAAATACTGTTGTCATCTTTCGTAATGGTTAGAGAGAAAAATTTCTTATATTTATAAAAGACATTGAACCTTAGCCAAGAAGGATAAATACATAATTGAATAAAATTGATAGATTTTCAATCACGCATAAAAGAATCCTACTTGGGATTTGAAATTTGAACTAAAATTCAATTATAGAGCCAACTTGCACAGGTTGTTTGTAGCTGAACTGTATTCAATTTGAATAAGGGGCATTCCGAGAATTGAACTCAGGACCTCTTGCACCCTAAGCAAGAATCATACCACTAGACCAAATGCCCAATTTAAATAGTGTCTAATTTGAAGTAATATAATACTAAGAGGTTTAAAGATAGACAGCTCTCATGAAGAGTCAAACTTAAAAGCTTGCAATTACTAAACCAATTATCCAACTAACTCGGTTAGGGGTTGCATATCATTGTTGGAATTTTAAAATTTTCGACCACCTGAAAGTAATCTTAAATCAAGTCAAAAGCAAAACGTGGCCGGAAATAGCAACAAAGATTTTTCCGTATACCAAAAGTGATCGAAACAAGGCTTTCGACTTGATTTAAGATCACTTTCAGGTGGTCGGAAATTTCATAATTTCCAGCAGTGGTTGCACCCTATGTATCCCAACTTATCTTATATAACTTGTTTTGATTCAAGTTATATATATGACAACTTTGGTAATATAATATAATATTATTGCACATCAAAAATGAGTTGAAATAAAATAAAAGTAATGTGATTACCTATCACTACAAAAAAAAAAAAAAAAAAGTAAATTTATTTACGAAAAAACTAATGGGTAAATTATTAAAATTCATAGATATTTAATTGATTAAACAAATTTTTGAAAGTAAAACAATGAAATTCATAAGTATTATTTAAGGTGTAGCTATTTAATCTAGGAAAGAAGGGTCAGATTGGCCCCCAAAGCAAATTTTATAATGACTACCAACTTTGTGTTTGGGGAAGCTAGTTTTAGAGGTGAAAAGAAAAGAGAGGAAGCTGGGTAAACAAAATGTTTAAATGGGTTGTTGGGGCTGACTGAGAAATTTGGAGATGACTATGAAAGCTGAACAATCATTATTGTGCGGACCATGGTCTACAGAAGTTGTGTGGACCATTTTTGTATATATAGTGTAATATAATGTACATTCAATACAACAATAATGTACTTTTAGTATATTAAAAATGTACATTATTTGTGTACTGAGTGTACATTCAATAGACAAGTAATATATATTAAGTATATTAAAAATGTACTTTTTGTTATGGTCCACACAATAATTTGGCAAAGCTGAATTCAAAGATATTCCCATGCATACAAATAACAAACGGAAGAAAAGAAAACTCAACACCGGCCTTGAAATCCTTCTTCCAATTCAGAAATCTCATTTCTTGCTAAAAAAAATAAAAAATAAAATAAATAACTAATAAGAATAAAACTAAAGCCCATTCAAAACACATCCACTTGATCGCAAAAAATTGTCAGAGACAATGAAACCAGATTTCATAATTTCCTCAAAAGGAAGTAGATTTTATGCAATAAATGGAAACGGCATACATAAAATATAGAGAAAAATAAACTATGACTATAACAAAGTGATATGATGTAAAATAGATATGAAGTCAATAATATAAAAATATTTACTAATCAATTCATACAACTAATCAAAAAGTACAAAATCCTGCAGATTAGGACGTGGATATTGTGATTATTGTCCAACAAGGTAGTTAATTTGAGTGAATAAAACTAGAAACCTAGATTTTGCAACTAAATTAAATTAGAAATGGACCATCACGCAGGTCGTTATATCGCGTGACCGAGGGTGTGATACAAACACAAGCCATGGGTGTGCACTGGGCCAACTTAATTGCACATATAAAACCGTGTATGAGAGGTTCAACCAAAAGGGTATTAACAAGAACCAAACTTATAACATTTTAGGTATGTATGGAAATCACATACTCTACTCATTTAACAATAATTGCTTGTAAGTGTTTAGCCTCGTGGGGAAACTTTAAAAAGAAAGTGTACTATTTTGTAATTCAACAATTATTACTCACTACAGGTAATGTAATATTTTGGTATCTTAAAATAAATTTAAACCTCATGGGGAAACTTTAAAAGAAACTAACATACATCTCCTACTCAGTGTATAGTACTAGCTATATGTGTAGGTAGGTAAGGTAGCATTTTGGTGTCTTAAGAGGCATTTAAAATCTAAATATCAAAGCCAAGTTTCAATCTTGGGACCTGTAGGTTATGGGCTCACCAGCTTCCAGTGCACCACTCTAATTTGCTATATTTTAAATAATTGTTTTATATTAAAAATTTGTTTTTGGAAGTTTTTGTTTTGTTATGCTTTAATAGAAGGCCACCGTATGAGTTTTTTTTTTTTTTTTTTTTTTTTTTTTTTTTATCCTGTGATCTTTCTTCGAGGGGAGACACAGAGGTGTGATATACGCACAAGGTGCTTAGCATGATATATAACACACAATACCTATTCATCTTTAATAGTTTTTTTCAATTGTTTAAATATATACGACTAATAATAGTAACATGATTTTGACACTCTCGCCCGCATGGGTAGCTCAACTGGTCATAGAGGTGAAACTTTAGAAGAATGACCAGGGATTGAGTCTCACTAGCGGCAGTGTGGGAACAACCTCTCAAAGTGAGGGTGGCTCCTTGTGCGCAGTGAGCACCTCCCAAATGTTCTGTTGGGCCGGGGTGTGGGAGGCCCTTAAGGTTGTGGTTCAGCCTTTTGGAAGAATGATTTTGACACTCTCTTTCAAGGGCATTCTAACTTAATAGCCCGCGAAATTTAGGATGTGAATAAAATATTGGATAATGTCAATAGCAATTATAAGTTATATATATGACAACTTTGGTAATATAATATTACACTATTGCCACATCAAAAAATGAGTTAAAATAAAATAAAAGTAATGTGATTACTTATCACTACAAGAAAAGTAAATTTATTTACAAAAAAAATTGATGCATAAATTATTAAATTAAAATTCATAGATATTTAATTGATTAACAAAATTTTGAAAGTAAGACAATGAAATTCATAAGTATTTAAGGTTTAGCAATTTAATCTAGGAAAGAAGGGTCAAATTGGTCCCCAAAGTAAATTTATAATGACTACTAAGTAGTAACTTTGTGTTTGGAGAAGTTCTAGAGGTGAAAAGAAAAGAGAGGAAGCTGGCTAATCAAAATGTTTAAATGGGTTGTTGGGGCTGACTGAGAAATTTGGAAGTGACTATGAAACGCTGAATTCAAAGATATTCCCAAACAAACAGGAAGAAAAGAAAACTTAACACCGGCCTTGAAATCCTTCTTCCAATTCAAAAATCTCATTTCTTGCTAAAAGAAAATAATAAGAATAAAACTAAAGCGTATTCAAAACAAAATGGATGTTCTGATAAAAAATGACTAAAAGTGAATTGTCACTTATAAATCTAGGACCAAAAATTGAATTAACATATCTCAAGATATTCTTGTATGCAACAAGAATATTCAAAATTTAAAACAATACATATATAAAAATGTGTTGAGAAACAAATTTCTTCAATAAATATTGTTGTTATTGTTATAAATAATATTAAGTGTGGACATTATGATTAGAATATGTAACGGTTGTAACGGTCAACATTATTGTTGTCATTATTATTAGTCTATTATATATGTTGTACCCCCATTTTGTAAGGTTGAGGATGAATGAATATTGTCTATCTCTACATATTTTCTTCTCTCTTTCTCCTTTTCCAATATCATCTATTCTGCAATGTTCATCGATTATGTTCATCGGTTAGGAGCTAAAGGCCATCGGGCATAATCTCCTACAACACGTTATCAGCACGCTCAATCCCGGTGAACGGTAACTTTTATGAGTTTTTTATGCCTTATTATTTTGATATTTTCCGGATGCCTCAAAATCATATGTGTTTATGCTTTATGCATTTTTGAATTTATGAAAACTTGATCATATGATTATATATTTTGATAATATACTTCTGCATTCGTAAGTATATATTTACTGTGAATATGTATATCATGAATGAATAAGTTTACTGGGCAAATACATATATTTCGTAGCAATGAACCAAAAATATTGATGTTGATGAATATTTGATGAGGAACCAAAATTTTTTTGGCCTATGCTTATATGTGACTTCATATCAAATATGCGTACAATTTTCTTGCAATATCTAAAATTCTAGTTGCTAGATGTACTAAGTCTGGAATTTTGCATATGATATATATTTTTTTTCCGGAAAAATTGTATTGCTTTCAATATATGCACTATTTTTTACATACTGGCATGAAAAATATGATTGATTAATTATTTTTTGGTATGATAATTCGTTTAGTACAATGAGAAATTGTTTAGAATGAGTTTTTTTTCATACCTTTCTTCCCCCTCCATCGCCGTCGCGCCTGTCATCTGAGCCACGTCGGAGGTGTTGTAGCGGCGGCATGGGGCGGCTATTTTTTTGCGGCGGCTGTCCAGCAGTCCAGCCCCTGTTTTTAGAAGTGATCGGAGAGGGACAAAAATAGATCCCGTTTTTTCGGCCGATCGTCCCCCATTTTTTTTCTGATCTGCACCATCATCGCATGGTGGGTTGTGAGGATGGCCCTATGGGTGGCCGCCGTAGAGGCGAGCGGCGGCTATTACGAAGATCGTGGCCGCGTTACTGACGACCGGTGGTGGTCTGCGGCAAGGGCGGCGATCAATAATGGCGGTTGGCGGAGGTCTCTTCGTTTTATCAAAACCGTTTGCGTAAATACAAGCCCCATAACGCCAGAAGCGTTATTAATTTCGCGTTGTTTACGGATGATTTTTGCTTTTATTCCTAAAAAAAAAAAAAAAAAAAAAAAAAACAACGCCAGAAGCGTTAATTCCTACTTAGGATTTGGATTGGACCACCTTTAAAATAAATGGACCATCTTTATTTTTGAACCCTTCTTACATAAAAATCCTAAGTCCCATATTTTTTTTATAAAATATGTTTTTTCCTTGGTCCTCATTAAAACTATTTCCCGTAGAAAATAGTTGCTCTTGAAAAAAGAGAATTCACTGAGCTCGCACTCAATGAAAGAAATTTCTTTATTTGGGTGTTTGATGTCGGAATATATCTTGCATCTATAAAACTGCCAAACACCATCAAAGAGGCATCTACGAGTATTGAGGCCCAGAAGGCAATACCGCTCATTTTTCTTCGTCACCACCTTAACCATGACCTCATACAATGAATATTCAATCTCTATTCCATGCCTTCGAGCATGCTTCTGCTTGAACGATTCTTTCATATCTAAATGCAAATATACCATATAGTGGATCGTTCTTAAGCATTATCTTGATACCCATTTTTTCTCTCAATTATATTGTGGGCTGTTTTTGGAATAATAAAATATTCCTAATAATTCTTGTAGCTTATGCCATATGCTTTTGCATCCCGTCGATGCGCATGCATAGAATTAGAGAGCTTAATTAAAATACATAATATTGTGACACTTTCTTGATGTGACCACCAAATACATTGTATGGTCGGTGCACTTGTTGTCAAGTGTCAAATTTTTGTTGTGTCACAAATTGCTATCTCATGCCTTACAGGATGTGAGTCATCACAAAAGAGCATTTACTGATTTGCTCTTGATGGTAGCAATTGTTTGCTATACGCCATATATTTTAAGATTTATTATAAATCTTACTAGACGCTTTGCCTGGATGGCAAATCAAAGCCACTGTTTATTATGGGACAATCCCTGAAGGATCGTTTTAATCAACAAGTGGTCATAGTCTGAATTCTAAATATAGTTTTGCCTAGAAGGTAAATCAAGAGCACTATTTTTATTTGTCACCCGTTATCTTGCCCCAACCCTCGATTATAGATATTTGATCTAAAAGGATTTATAGACCCTAAGTCAATCCCTGAAGGATATTTGGTGTATGCGGGTCTTATTGTCAAAGGTCGTATTGTACTCCAGTAGTAGTACATGACAAAATTATGCTAAGTGTTTGGTCATTGGGCTATTTTTTTTAATAAGGTCTGGAAGACCCTGAATGTGGATTGATCTTTAAGGTGACTAATGACTCATGAATGAAGTTTGCAACTTCTATTTCTAATGCTATGCTACTCTCCAAAAGTCAATATTGACTCACATCATGTTGGTTTGCCTGAAGCAAACAAGTTGTGATTTTTTTTACACATAGTAATCACTGCCTGAAAATTCTGACCGGCGCAGTTTGAAAATTAAATTCGTGAAAAATACTTGTTGAACTCCTTTTGGCATGAAATTTTTTCTGGAGAACCTAGACTCGTGATATTTGATGTCTGTAAAAATATTTTGTTAAAAATATGCTTTGGTTATTCCAGAAAAATTTGTAAAGTTTTGGCAGTGTGCTGCCAATTATTTTTCTGCCTGGAGCAATGTTGTGAAAAATTTCAGAAAAAATACTTTCACACCTTGGATTGAAATGAAAATTTTTATGTACGTTCTAGACTTACTGAACTACATATCTGCCAAATTTTGTGTCAAAATGTGTTACCTTTTTCCCCCCGAAAATTCTGCAATCCAGGTCAAAATTCTGAAAATTTTCTGCCGTTTTCAGCTTGTATATCTTGCTATTTTGTGATGTTTTCATGCTGAGATATGAAACTATGAAATAAAATGAGAGTTTGCTTGGAAAAGTGCTGTTTTTGACGCCCCGAAATAGGAATGAATGGGCCCGGCAGCGAACATGTGCTCATTATTATTCGGCGAACGGTACTTCTCTCATTTTTCTAATTTATGAATTAATAAACAATATCTTTTGTCATGTCATGCCTTGTGTGTACCAAACATGATATTCTTTATTTAATGGATGTGCATGACTCAGTTGAGTGTTTGGTGTCCAAGACATAAGGGACAATTATATCACATGTTGCATGTGATTCTCTTTAATTGACAACATTTAGCATATAATCTCTTGATTATGTTCACATAAGAGATTTTGTTATTTATCTTGTTGGCAATTTATGATTTGCTATAGGCCATAGCTATTGAGATTTATCACCCAACTTATAAGTGGGAAAATAGCATGAATTCTCAATATGGTTATGTTGCACCTGTCGTTGCTAAACCTTAGCTTGCATGTGATAATAGTTAAAGGCTATGGCATGTTTACAGTGCTAGTTTCTGCTATAGAAACTTTTTGACATGAGATTTGGGCATATGATATTTAAATTTATAGCCCTCATTATTTTGTATATTTATTTGCCCTGAAGGTAGATTAAGGATTTTAATTCTCTAAGTCATCCTTTTAGGATGAATCTTGACAATGAATTCTTGACCAAAAATGGTCAACCTATCCCATCAATCCCCGAAGGATTGTTTGACGTTACTATGAGTCAAATTCTTTTTATCCAAGTCTAACTCAATGCATATCACAAATCAATCCCTCAAGGATTGCTATACCCCCTTTTTCACCTAGTACGTGATTTCAGAAGTAACATTTTCCTATCTGCGTTATTTTATTTGCGCAGTCTATTTTATATCACCACCACAACGTACCTCTAAAAGGGCTATCAAAGAAACCTCCGTCTATTGATTAAATACAGAAAGCCCATGATAGGGGATCAATACATATAATTGGGTACGTTGACTGCATTCCTAATGAAGATTGTTTCTCGGCATTAGGGGGAGATAATATACTACTCCGTAGCTTTTTGGAATGCCAAGAAATTTCATAAGGATAAAAACATCTTCATTATTTAAATCCATGTACTAGTTAGATTGAACTGGAAGTTCAAAAGATAATCTATTTGCGATTTTAGCAAATAATCTGCCGAATACATCTATTGATCATAATGATCATAAAAGAAGTGACTAGGTCCTATATCGTTGGACCAAACATATCTATTGATACTCCTTGACACCAGAAGTGTAGGAGACCTATCGGTGAAAGAGATATGAATCATAATACTAGATCTAGTAAAGAAATATTGTCACTCTTGAAATAGTTTGAATAATTATGTCCTGCAGACATTCGTCCAGATGACGAAAAACCCTGGTAAGACTTATAGGTGCACCAAACAAACGTAATACTAGGGATGCGGAACGACCAGATCAAAATATCTTTGGGAAATGTTTAAAATCTGGTTGTTTTAGAAATTGCCATTACTTTTACAAATATGGGAGTTTTACAAAAAAGTTATAGTTGTCGACAACACAATTGCTATTACAAATTGCTCGTTATATAATCTGGATCCAGAGTTAAGCACCAGAAGTGCCATGACTATTTAATATATAAAGGAGCAATTAAGGCATAGCTCGACTCGCTAAAATGAATAAATTCTCTTTATAACAATACACCATTTGAGTGTTAACCCTGAAGGTTACAAATGGGTGTGTGCATGAAAGAGAAATAAGAATAATGAGGTGATAAAGCGAGTTTGTAGCCTATGGGTTCACGCAGAGACCCTTAATTGATTTTAATCAAATATAATCTCCCACGGTAAATGGCATTAAGTTCCGCTACATAATACAATTGGCAGAATAATAAATTTAGATATGCAGTTAAATTTATCTTGAGAAATCCCTGATGGATTCATAATTCTCATTTTTAAGTATTATTATGTGTCATTATCTACTATTTAAAGGGTTGCGAATGGAGTTAATATCCTCATTGAAGGAATAATATGTACCATTGTGTGCTCGATAAAGGGTTGATAATGAACTTATTTATTATTTATTATCTCAGTCAAGATTGATGGTGTAAACATCAATGAAAGATATAAAAAGCTTGATGATGTCAGTTCATGTTTAAAGACTGAGACTTTTGAAACAAAAAGCTTGTGAAAGCTATAAGTATTATCTCGACTTGAAGATCGAGTTTTTCTTTACAGTTTTTTTTACACCAGTCAGCCTACATCTAAAAATGCTTTTTCATATGTCTATATGCATATAAGTGTCATGTTTTTATCAAACTAAAGGTTGCCTAATAATCTCTTGAAGTAGATAAGGAACCTTTTTGGACTCGAAGTCCCTTACTTCATTATCATTGGAGCACCATTATAGAACCAGAAGTTCCATAACCGCAACATATTTGCGATAAAATTGCTAGCAAAATCTAGTGCTCCCCCTACAAATGAAGTACTTGAATAATGATTAACATATTCTCCGGTATCTTCGAGATACAAAGACATGACATTTATGTAAGAAACCATGATACGGTTTTAATAGGCTACTTGGGTACTGGCTGTTTTGTTTGATCCCCGCAATGCCAAGTCCAAACTGGTTATACAATGAATTTCCCTAAATGTTCAAAATGAGGACAATAACACTTGTGTTGCACAAATGTTATATTAGCTCTAGAAGAGCCATAAGATTATTGTACACTACTCTAAGTGACAATCCAGAAGATTTGTCCAATCCGTCTCTTCAAAATTTGAAATATATGTAGAACTTGAAGATTGTTATCTTCAGGGGGAGACTGGAAGTACATTTACTCAAATCAATCCGGAAGATTGAACATTGAACGTAAAATCCTGAAGATTAAGTCATAAAAGACTAACAATTGCGCACTATTTGCAACACATAAATACATAAATATCATGTACTCTTTTCCTCACTAGTTTTCTCCCATTGGGTTTTCTAGTGTGGTTTTTAACGAGGCATGAGTATGATATAGTAATGACAATGAGGAAAAGTTGCAAAATAATTGCTTAAATGGACAAACCCCAAAATCCTGAAGATTATGCGGTTTGCGCCCTGAAGGCTTATGGTTGTACTCTTTTTCCCTTAACTAAGTTTTTCCCACAGGGTTTTCTTAAGTTAAGGTTTTTAATGAGGCAATCAATACAATATATGAATTTACAAATATCATGTACTCTTTTCTTCAACTAGGTTTTTCCCACGTGGTTTTCCTAGTGAAGTTTTTAACGAGGCATGAATGTATTCAAATATACTATCCATATACCTTGTACTCTTTTCTCGACTAGTTTTTTTTTCCACAGGGTTTTTCTAGCGAGTTTTTAACGAGGCATGGTTATAGTAAGATAATGTCCAAGGGGGAGTGTTATAAATAATATTAAGTGTGGACATTATGATTAGAATATGTAACGGTTGTAACGGTCAACATTATTGTTGTCATTATTATTAGTCTATTATATATGTTGTACCCCCATTTTGTAAGGTTGAGGATGAATGAATATTGTCTATCTCTACATATTTTCTTCTCTCTTTCTCCTTTTCCAATATCATCTATTCTGCAATGTTCATCGATTATGTTCATCGGTTAGGAGCTAAAGGCCATCGGGCATAATCTCCTACAACAGTTATCTGTCGTAATGGTTAGAGAGAAAAATACATAATTGAATAAATTTGTTAGATTTTCAATAACGCATAAAAGAATCCTACTTCCTATTTAAGACTACATGTATGTATGACTTCCTAAGCCAACTTTCCCAAGTTGTTTGTAGCTGAACTAAAATTCAATTATAGAGCCAACTTCCCCAAGGAACTGAAATTCAATTATTATAGAAGATAGTAAGTTGTTTGTAGCTGAACTGAAATTCAATTTGGAGGAGTAAGGGGCATTCCAAGAATTGAACTCGGGACCTCTTGCACCCTAAGCAAGAATCATACCACTAGACCAAATGCCCAATTTCAATGGTGTCTAATTGGAAGTAATATAATACTAAGCGTTTTAAAGATAGACAGCTCTCATAGAGAGTCAAACTTAAACGCTTGCAATTACTAAACCAATTATCCAACTAACTCGGTTAGGGGTTGCATATCATTGCTGGAAATTTTAAAATTTCCGACCACCTGAAAGTAATTTTAAATCAAGTCGAAAGCAAAAAGTGGCCGGAAATAGCAACAAAGATTTTTCTGGATACCAAAAGTGATCGGAACAAGGCTTTTGACTTGATTTAAAATCACTTTTAAGTGATCGGAAATTTCATAATTGCCAGCAGTGATTGCACCCCATGTATCCCCAACTTATCTTATATAAATTGTTTTGATTCAAGTTATATATATGACAACTTTGGTAATATAATAATATTATTTCCACATCAAAAAATGAGTTGAAATAAAATAAAAGTAATGTGATTACTTATCACTACAAGAAAAGTAAATTTATTTACGAAAAAAATTAATGGGTAAATTATTAAAATTCATAGATATTTAATTGATTAACAAATTTTTGAAAGTAAAACAACGAAATTTATAAGTATTTCAGGTGTAGCTATTTAATCTAGGAAAGAAGGGTCAAATTAGCTCCCAAAGCAAATTTATAATGACTACCACCTTTGTGTTAGGGGAAGTTTTAGAGGTGAAAAGAAAAGAGAGGAAGCTTGCTAATCCAAAACGCAAGGAGTGGTTTGTATCACTCCATCACAATGTTTAAATGGGTTGTTGGGGTTGATTGAGAAATTTGGAGATGACTATGAAAGCTGAATTCGAGGATATTTCCATGCATGCAAATAACAAATGGAAGAAAAGAAAACTTAACATAAAATCCTTCTTCCAATTCAGAAATCTCATTTCTTGCTAAAAGAAAATAATAAGAATAAAACTAAAGCACATTCAAAACACATCCACTTGATCACATACAAAATAAAGACAATGAAACCAGATTTCATAATTTCATCAAAAGGGAAGTAGATTTTATGCAATTAATGACAAACTATGACTATAACAAAGTGATCTGATGTAAAATAGATTTGAAGTACGTCAATAATATAAAAATATTTACTAATCAATTCATACAAATAGAAAGTACAAAATCCTGCAGAGTAGTACATAGGAGATGCATGGATCCTAGCAAAATTTGATGGAATTAGTTTATTTCATTCTAAGATTGGGCATTGAACTTGTGGAACAAGAACCTTAGATTCTCAAAGTCCCAACACAAGGAAATAGTGTCACCAGGGTGTAAACTCCTCCTTTTTACAAACTCTGTATTCCAGTTGTTGGTGAGAAGAAAGCTACCCGTCTTCCATTGCTTGAGGGTGAGTTGATGCTGTGACTCAGTGTCCAAATCCCATATTTTGACTCGCTCTCAACCCATTCCTGTTTTGACAAGCTTTACAGCTCTCCATATCCATGAGAGGCAATACGTATTTTGTAATTTCCTCTTTGGGTAGCAACAACCTTGATGAAAGGTTGACATCACTTGTACTTAGGCGCTTATGCATCCAGTTTTGATGATGATTATCCACCACCTTCTGTTTCTTGGCGATCACTCCCTCCTCCTCCTCCTCTACTGGTTTCTTGGGACCAATAGTTATCAATCTTTTGCTGTTAGATATATTAAATATAATATACTTAATATAATATATATTAAATATAATATAATATATCTATAATATATATTAAATATAATATATCTATATATTATATTTATATATATTGAGAAGAGAGAGAGAGGAATAGATAATTTTATTGATGATTAGAAATGCTTGAATAATAAATCTATTTATACTAGATAAGATAATTCAAATGCTAAAATAAAGGATTTAATGCTCCATGTAAAGCTAACATCATGGCCATGTACTGCACCTATAATTACTCCCATTATTTTTAACCAATTAACTAACTACTTGGTTTAATATTACTAATAATAATAATAATAATAATAATATATATTATTATTATTATTATTATTATTATAACATTGCCTCCTTTAAACCAAGTTGAATATATTGGTCATCCCAATATCCTTCTTCAATTTAAGAAATGTCTCTGTCTTCAACGGCTTCGTAAAAATATCTGCAACTTGACATTCACTCGAACAATACTCAATGTTGATTTGTTTTTCAGCAACCAGTTCTCTGATTTTGTGATACTTGATATCAATGTGTTTACTGCGACCATGAAAGACAGGATTCTTGGACAACGAAATTGCTGACTTGTTGTCACAAAAAATAGTTGTTGGTGCTTCCTGCTTGTGTTGTAAGAACTCCAAAATTCTCCTCAACCAAACTGCTTGAGTAGCACAGTTTGCTGCTGCAATATATTCTGCTTCTGCGGTTGAAAGTGCTACAATCTGCTGCTTCTTTGAAGACCAAGAAAATATGGCTGAACCAAGATAGAAGGCATATCCTGATGTGCTTTTTCTGGTCTCAATATCTCCAGCCCAATCACTGTCTGTGTACCCAACAAGTTCCACAGCTTCATTAGTAGAGTAAAAAATTCCATCATTACTCGTACCTTTGACATATCTCAGAATTCGCTTTGCTGCAGCCCAATGTGATTCTTTTGGCTCCTCCATGAATCTGCTAAGTATCCCAACTCCAAAAGAAATATCTGGCCTTGTTGCCACCAGATACCTCAGACTTCCAATTAAGCTTTTATAAGACGTAACATTCACATTCTTACCACACTCATCTTTGGACACCTTTAACTTTTCAGCTACCGGAGTTGAAGCTGGTTTGGAGTTTTCCATTTTGAACTTTTTCAAAATATCAGCAGCATACTTCTTTTGTGAAATAAAGATTCCACCATCCATCTGAACAACCTCAAGGCCAAGAAAGTAAGACATAAGACCCATATCGGTCATTTCAAACCTCTTAATGAGTGCCTCCCTGAATTCTGAGATTAACTTCAAGTTATTTCCAGTAAAAACCAGATCATCAACATACAGACAGATTAGAACAATATCACCAGAATCCGTGCATTTGACATACAAAGTGTGTTCATGAGGACATCTCATAAAACCACTTTCAACAAAATATGAATCAATGCAACCATACCACGCCCTAGGCGCTTGCTTTAAGCCATACAAAGCTTTTCTCAACCTGTACACTTTATTTTCCTCCCCTTTCTTCAGAAATCCTGCAGGTTGTTCAACATATATTTCTTCTTCAAGAAAACCATTCAAAAAAGCAGACTTGACATCCATTTGATGCAATTTCCAATCATTTTGAGCAGCAAGAGAAATAACCATTCGAACTGTATCAAGTCTACTTACAGGAGCAAAAACCTCAAAATAATCAATACCTGGTTTTTGCTTGTAACCCTTTGCTACTAACCGTGCCTTAAAACGGTCAATCTCTCCATTTGACTTGTACTTCGTTCTGTAAACCCACTTCACTCCAATTGGCTTCTTTCCAGGAGGTAAATCTGTTAACTCCCAGGTACCATTCTTCTCAATGGCACGTATCTCCTCATCCATCGCCCTAAGCCAATGAGTTTTTGTAGCAGCCTCCTCAAAAGTTAAAGGATCACAATATGCAAAGAGAGCAAATTGAACAATCTCTTCATCAGACAGGTCATTATCATGACCCAAAACATAATCTTGCAAGCGAGCTGGTAAGTGGCGCTCGCGCTGAGATCGTCGAACTGACGACTCTGGCTGTGAAGGGGACTGGACATTATCTGGAATCGGTTGCTCTTCAACAATATTTTCAACAGCAGGAATAACAAATGAACTTTCATCTTTAGCTAACCAATCCCAAGCACCATATTCATCAAAAGTGACATCACGACTTATAACAACCCTTTTAGTTTCAGGATTGTATAGTTTATAAGCCTTTGAAGCGTCACTATAACCAATGAATATGCACTTCTCACCTTTATCATCCAACTTCTTTCTCAATGCATCTGGCACATGTGCATATGCCAAACATCCAAAAACCTTGAGATATTTGATAGAGGGTTTTCTCCCACTCCAAGCTTCTTCGGGTGTCTTATCCCGGACACTCTTAGTTGGACACCTATTCAACACATAGACAGCACAAGCAACAGCTTCTGCCCAAAAAGGTTTAGGCAGATCCTTGGATTTCAACATGCACCTTACCATATCCATGATAGACCTATTCTTCCTCTCAGCCACTCCATTTTGTTGTGGAGTGTATCTAGCTGTCATCTGATGTTGAATACCCTTCTTCTTCAGAAAATCATCACATGCAATATATTCTGTACCTCTATCAGTTCTCAAGATTTTAATTTCATAACCACTCTGCTTTTCAACAAAAGCCTTAAATTGTTTGAAAACATCACATGCTTCAGACTTTTGCTTCAAAAAGTAAATCCATGTTTTTCTACTGAAATCATCAATGGAAGTAATAAAGTACTTACAACCTCCATGTGAGGGAACCTCCAACGAACATAGGTCTGAGTGAATAATCTCCAACTGTTTTGTAGCTCTCCTTGACTTTCCCACGGGAAAGGGATCACTATGCTTCTTCCCAATCACACAAATCTCACAGATACGATCAGGGACATTCACAACAGGTAAATCAGAAACAAGTTCCTTTCTCGCAAGATAGTTTAATTCAGAGAAATGAAAATGCCTAAACCGCATATGCCATAACCAATTATCATCACAAACTTCAGAATTAAAGCAATCAATGAGAGTATGCTTAATTTTCAAAGGAAATAGTCGATTTTGGGACATATTTACCTTTGCAATCAAAACTCCTTTAGCATCTTCAATGGTACAACACCCTTGAGAAATATGTATCTTATATCCTTTTTCTGACAACTGACCCAAACTCAACAAATTTTTGTGTAGTTCAGGAACATAGAACACATCGGATATAAAATTGTGAGTACCATCCTTCAACTGAATGGAGATTTTACCTTTTCCCAAAATTGGCACCTTTGACTTATTGCCAAACGTTACTTCAGACCGGACTGATTCATCTAGTTCGGAAAACAATTCTTTCTTCCCACACATATGGTTACTACACCCAGTATCCAAGAACCATATGTTCTTATATGCAGAAAAACTATCGCTGGCTAAAAGTAAAGTTTCAGAACTCTCACCAGACTTTTCAGCAGTGTTTTCAGCAATGTTTGCTTGATTTCCACGATTGTTGTCCTCATTATACCAACAATCTGCAATCTTGTGCCCATACTTGCCACAATTGTAGCAATGAAATGGAAATTATTTACCTTGTTTGTTATTACCTCCACCTCTTCCTTGGTTGGAGTTACCACGTCCTCCTCCTTGGTTGAAGTTACCACGACCTCTTCCACCAGAACCTCCTCTTCCTCTTCCACGACCTCTACCAGATCCTCCACCTCTTTGATTAGCGCCAGTCACATTAAGGGTGACTTGACTCTTCAAAGCTTCTTCTGCTAGTGGTTCCGATTTTGACGCAATTCTGTCAATATGACTTTCTACCATACCTTTCAGCTCTGCAATTGATAAGAGCTCGGTTTTGTGTGACTCTGTTATTGAAGCCACCACATGGTCATACTTCATCGGCATAGTTCGAAGAACTTTTTCAACCACTGCACCATCTTCAATTGTATCTCTGTATAACCTCATCTTATTCACCATATCAATAAGACGAGTGAAATACATATCTACTGTTTCTGTAGAGGTCATCTCACAATTATCGTACAACCTTCTCAACGACTGCAACTTAGACTTCTGTGCCCGATCGACTCCTTTGTGTGACACCTTTAAGATGTCCCAAGCTTGTTTTGCTATTTGAGCACGAGCTAATTGCCCAAAAATGGAATAATGAACACCTTGGTGAATCTGACCCAAGGCCAATTTATCTCGCCGTATAGCGGCTGCTTCAGCTCCTTCGGGTAGACCGGGATCAACAAAGCTCCAAAGATTTTGAGCTTGCAAATGTGTGGACATCATAATTTGCCAATAATTGTAATCGAGTTTCCCGTCCAATTTGGGACCCGTCCATACAATATTGAAATTTGCAGCCATATTTCACTACGGAAAATATCTCGGGGTTGAAAGGTTGACTGGCTTTGATACCAAATGTTAGATATATTAAATATAATATATTTAATATAATATATATTAAATATAATATAATATATCTATAATATATATTAAATATAATATATCTATATATTATATTTATATATATTGAGAAGAGAGAGTGAGAGGAATAGATAATTTTATTGATGATTAGAAATGCTTGAATAACAAATCTATTTATACTAGATAAGATAATTCAAATGCTAAAATAAAGGAGTTAATTCTCCATGTAAAGCTAACATCATGGCCATGTACTGCACCTATAATTACTCCCATTATTTTTAACCAATTAACTAACTACTTGGTTTAATATTACTAATAATAATAATAATAATAATAATAATAATAATAATAATATTATTATTATTATTATTATTATTATTATTATTATTATTATTATTATTATAACATTTGCGTTTGGTTGGCTGCAGGGAGAGAGAGAGGGAGGAAGCAGCGTCAATAAGCTCATCAAAATCCCGACGATGATGAATCTTGATGGGTTTCTTGGGATCAATATTTATCTGTGTTTTGCGATTCTTGATTGGCGGGAACAGGGAGAGGGAGAGGGAGGAAGCAGCGTCAATGAGCTCTGCGAAATTACCATGATTCTTGGTTGACAAATAATAATCTTGAATTGTTGGGGCACAAGGAAAGAGACTTAGAGCAGTGGGAGTGGGGTGGTCTTCATGATCTTCATGATTAAAACACCAAAGAGAGGCGGCAGCAGGGGCGGAAAGAGGAGGATTCACGGCAGCCTGCGGATGAGCAGATACAGGTTCATCCTCCACCGTTGTACACACGCTCTGCATTCCGCTATTTTCCTTCTCAGACATTATTATATTTTCAGAGTAGGTGTATATATATATATATGGGAATAGCTAGAATAACCTAATTTCAATGTCGGTGGGATTAGGAAACCGTTAATGATAGAAGAACATGTATATTTTCCCGCTCCCATTTGGACTACGAAATTACGGAGTAATTCATAAATGAATATCCTATATATTTCTAATTTCAGTACGTATTTCTCATTTTTTTTACTTTTTTATTTACTGTAAAATGCATTACGTCTAACAATGAGAACGGTATAAACTGTATCAAATAAACAGTTATTACAACGGTACAGACTAAGAGAATATATACAAGTGAGAATCATAGGGAGATTATGATAGGGAGTCATAATATGACTCAAATACATAGAGTCCTAATACTAGTCATAATACTCCCCTCAAGCACATGGTATACTTGTAACCTGTAGCTCGTCCCTAAGAAAAGAAAATCTAGGACTAGGTAAAGCTTTAGTAAATATGTCTGCAAGTTAATCTTTTGTAGAGATGAAGTTAACTTGAATGTCTCAAGAAGTAACTTTATCTCGAATGAAGTGATAGTCAATTTTCACGTTCTTGATACAAGCATGGAAGATGGGGTTTGCAACCATATAAGTTGCACCAAGATTATCACACCATAATTTTGGAACAGATATACCTGACACTTTAATCTCATGTAGCAAAGAGATTATCCATGTTACTTCAGCACAGACATCTAATAGAGCCTTGTATTCTTCCTCAGTAGAAGATCTAGCAATAGTTCTTTGATTCTTACAGACCCAAGAGACGAGATTAGATCCAAGAAACATAGCAAAACCACTAGTGGACTTGCAGTCCTTAGGGCATCCAGCCCAGTCAGAATTTGAGAATGCATGGAGATATCTTGATATTGGCTTTCTTATACGCAAGCCAAAATTAATTGTTCCCTTAACATACCTCAAGACTCGTTTTAGGAGCTCCCAATGTGATACAGCGGGAGCATACACGTGTTGACATAACTGATTGACTGCAAATGATTGATCTGGGCGTGCGTTATCTCTCGCTTTGGATTGGTCTGGGTGAGCTTCTCACATCACTCACTGGTGCTGGTCCAGAGAATTGTCCAAACTTGGAGGAGATACGGGTTAAAGTGGAAGGCAATTGCAGGGTATTGTCTAAACCTCCAGATAAAGCATTCGGGATGAGAACTCCTTTGCGCTATCCTAAACTTTCGAAGATGCATTTGGATTGTGGAGACACTATAGGCTATTCTTATTTCTGTGCCTCACCGGAAACATTGGAGAATGAAAGAGAAGTAAAATGTGACACCCCAAAAATCCACACTCCAAACCATGAATTAATTGAGTAATTAATTCTATTTCTTTTGAGGAATTGATTCCTAAAATCCTGATTTTTAATACTCAAGGACTAGTATTTGACTAGTCAATCTTTAAGTGGTGTTGTACCTTGTGCTTTGAGAGGAGTTCCCTTGTTCCTTACACTTTTTAAGAGTTAGTAAGGGTATCCTTGTCTTTTCACCAAGAGCTAGTTTTGTAACCTAAACCTAGAAGACTTCTTCATTTCATTCCCTTACATTCCCTAGAAAATATCTCTACCTTCTCTCTAGAATAGAAGAGTAGCTTGTTCTTCAAGCCAAAAGAAGCCTTTGTCAAGATTCCAAGTTTTGCTTCCAAGATTCAATCTTTCCTCTATTTTGGCATCTAGAAGGGTAAGATCTAAGCTTGTCTAGTCTTTTTGGTTCCATCTTAGTTGTCTTTTTCTTAAAGGTTGGATCTTTATGATCTTTTGGTTTGATCTTGAAGTGGGTTTGGCTAGTGAGCTTAGTGGAGGGCTTGTTGTGGTGTAAGAAGAGTCTTTTTGGTCTTCAAGAGGTAACCCATGCTCTACAAAACCTATTTTACTTACCTATATATGATTTCTTGGCTTCCATTTGTGTTTTGCTATGAAATGTGAAAGTTTATGCATTTATCTTGTGATATTGCATATCTAGAGCTTGTGTTTAGGATTCCTTTGTGTCATTGCTTGGCATTTTTCTTGGTTCAAGTCATTTTGTTGTGTTTGGTGAGATTTGGCATGTTTTGGACTTGAATTTGTGTTTGGAGGAGAAAATCCCCGAAGGGATTTGTTGTGGTACAGGGGCGTACCCGCGGGCGGAACGGCGGGCGGGGCACCACCCGCCGGCCTACCCGCGGGAACGTGTTGCCTTGTGGGTGTTGTACCCGCGGGCGGGACCACGGGTGGGGCACTACCCGTGGGTCCACCCGCGGGGAACACAATGGTGTTGAGATGGGATTTGTTCCCCGTGATTTGTTTGTCTCGGTCTTTGATCTTTTGGCATCCCGATGTTCTTTTCTGGAACTATTTGAGCATCTTCTTGATGTTTCGTAGGTCTAGAGCTTTATGATAGGTATCCATGTAGAATCTTTGGTGTTGTGAATCGTGCTAAGTGTTCAACATTGTGTTTCGTTGAACCGTGTGGTGTCTTGTGTGTTCCTCGGAACTATCTTGAGTTTCCCCGTTGTTGAGCTTGCTAGTTATTATCTTAATGCTAGCGTCGTTGTTGTCGTTGGGTGGTGACCCGTCTCTTGATTGAGTATGTTTCATACCCCTTTTGCAATCCGTTGCTTATTTCGTGTGAGTGGTGGTGCGTGTGTGGCTCTACCTAGATTGCACGATTAGTGGTATGGGACACTAGTCACCAAGGTATTGCAGCGGTCCTCGTGGTGTCCGTGACGTGATTATGGAGTTGTGGCTGAGTCCACGTGTTTGGGGGATAACATTGTGTTATCTGGGCATGTGTTGCCGTGAATTGGTGGGTTTTCGTTGGTGGTTATAGGTGGGGGACGACGGTCCCGGCGGAATAAGGTTGGACTTGGCTGTACAGGGGTTTTCTGGAGGTAATGGTTGGCTTTGAAGGTACAAGGTTGGGGGTAGCCATAAGGTTGGAACAGGGCATAAGGAAGGCATATCAACTCGTGATGGGTGATGTCACGAGGGCTTGTGAAGCCGTTGTCGTGTGATCTTCTCTCGTGACGTGTGTAGTCACGGAGTCTTGTGGTGTTTTGGCATGTATTGCCGTGAGGTGAGTCTTTATCCTTGTATGTGGTTAACCTTTGTGGTTGGGACGTGTTCCCGGTGTTATCCTTGTGAGTGGTGAGTCTTGTGTTGTCTTTTGATCTTGGCTTTTGACTTATATATATGTATTCCGTTTCGAAAATGGTTTTCATATTATATATCTACCTATTTATGATACTTAACGGTATTGGTGGGTTACCAGCATCTTTCGCTGACCGGGCGTCGCCCCGATGTTTATCTTTGTATCTTTCAGGTGATGGGTAGTCGAGCGCGATGTCTAGAGCCGGTAGCTTCGCACCTGTATCTTGTGTTTTTGGGGGGGTGTTACAGTTGGTATCAGAGCCTAGGTTTGAACCTTGGTTTAGAGCCTATGAAGAGTTGAGTCTAGACTTTCTAAGTGTTTAAGTGTGTTTTGAGACCTCTAATCGACCTTAAGAAGTTAAGTGTTAAGCTTAGGATTCTAGGTTGCGCGGTGAGATGTGTGTTGTTTTCTGTCTTGCTTGCTTGCTTTTTGTGGTAACCTTGTTGTTGTAGCAGAAGTGCGATGCCTCATCGTCCTCGCGCCCGCTCCCAGAGACCCCGACCAACGAGCAGCTCGCCCAGAATCTCCATCAGTTGACGCGGACGATGCAGTCTCTCAGTGAAGCTCTGTTGAACAACAATCAAGCTGCGCCGCCTCCGCCTCCGGTTGGGCACCGCGATGTGGGTCGTTTAGTGTCAGGACATCGGCCGCCTTCCTTTGCTGGTGAAGAAGACCCTGTAGTCCTTGAAGAGTGGCTACGGGTGTTTGATAAGATTTTTACCGTGGTGAGTTGTCCTGAAGAGAGGAGAGTAGAACTGGCAACGTTCTACTTCTGTCAAGAAGCTGATCTGTGGTGGGTTCACGAGAGTCCGGCCTTTCTTGAAGAGCCTGGGTTTGATTGGACCGCGCTCAAGGACAGAATGCGCGAAAGGTTCTACCCAGCGCATGTGCGAGCCGCCATGTTTGATGAGTTCCTTCATCTGCAGCAAGGACCTCTATCTGTGGTGGAGTACCACAAGAAGTTCCTAGAGCTGGCGCGCTTCGCGAGGGTGTTGGTGCCTACAGAGCTTGCCAAGGTTGAGCGTTTCGTTGCCGGTCTGAATTATGAGGCACGAAAAGCGTTAACGATGAGTAGGCCCAGTTCCCTCAAGGATGCGTATCTCTGTGCCGCGGATCTGTTTCGTGTTCAGCAGCTTCAGAAGAGTTCGCTTGAGTTGGCTAGGAAGAGAGTTGAGAGTGGTGGTTCTTTTGCTTTCAAGAAGCCCCGACCGAGTTTTCCGGCTAGAGTTGTGTCATCTTCTTCTCAAGGACTAGTTAGGATGGAGCCTCCAGTTCAAGCTAAGTCGGTTGGTTGTCGCAAGTGTGGGAAGGTGCATCCGGGTCAAGTTTGCTATGGCCAGGCGTTTAAGTGTTTTCGCTGTGAGGTTGTTGGTCATAGAGTTGCGGAGTGTCCTCAGCTTGTCGGTCAGAGAGTGTTGCCGCCACCCCCGGGAGTCGGAGGAGCACCAGGAGGGAGTTCGAGTCGCGGAGCTGTTGGAGCTAGGCCGCCGGGGAGAGTTTTCGTGATGGCGCGTTCGCAGGCGGAGTCGGAGGGTCTGGTGGAGGAGGAGTTAGCAGGTAACCCTTGTTTTGAGCCTATCCTTGTGTCCCCGAGAGCTTTGTTGCCTTGGGTGCTAGACTCTTTTCTTGATAAGTGTTCTCTTTAGTTGGCATCTTGTTTGTGATAGCCATCCCTACCAAAATCTTTCCTTGTGTAGCCTAAAAGTTGAGCCTAATTAAGTTGAGCCTAAAAGTTGAGCATAATGTTTCTTTGTAGCCTTTGAGTTTCGAACCCTAGCCAATTTCTTTTCTACCCAACCTCTAAACCACTTGAGCCAATTATGTGTGTGTGTGTGTGTGTGTGTGTGTGTTTAAAAAAGCTATTAAAAATGTGACTGTAAAACTATGTTAATGTCAAGAATTGAACCCTTAATCTTATTGTTACCAAATATATGCTTTACCACCTAATCTAACTCACCTCTTGTTAACATTTATAATTTTTTTTATACTAATATTAAAACTTGTACTATATATACACATATATATACAAAGACTATATATGGAGTGAGGATGGGGCGAGGGGGGCAGCTGCCCCCTGCCCCCTTTGGCTCCGTTCATGTCTACAAGGTTTACCAGCACAATTGATGCCCCCAACATTGCTACCCAACACTACAAAGCCACCTTGTATTCATAGTAAGGTGAGAGTGGGCAAGCCCATTTAACTAAACACAAGAAAATAGCTGAGAGATCAAGTTACTCAAACCACCCAAACTCAAGCAAGCAACAAAATGATCCTTTTCACGAGTCTCATGACCCTAAAATTGCCCCAACGAATGGAACCGATGCCATGAGCTCACCAAGTTTGCGTCATCTGGCCCCAAAGATCTATTTAAGTTCGTGAAGGTGTACTATGAGCCCAATCGTTATACCCTGCACCACGGCATATAGTGCGTTGTGCGCTTCGCGCCTCCCAAAACGACGTCGTTTTGGGAGGTGCGGTAGGAAGTTGATATGATTATGTATATTTGTTTATACAATTATGTATATTTTTTATACAATTATGTACATCCGAATTAGGAAATTCTTGTGTATTATGTTAAGAGTTGATGTGTATTATGTTAAAAGTTTATGTTTATTATGTATTATGTTAGATTATGTGTATTATCTTTTAAAAAAGAGTATGTGTATTTTGTTATATAATTATGTACATTCATGTATACAATTATGTGTATTCTAGTATAACATTATGTACATTTTTGAACATGAGATTTTTTTTTTTTAAGAAAAATTAACTGTCAAACACTGGGTAGGAAATTTAAAAAAAAAAAAATTGAAACGACGTCGTTTTGCATCTGGACGCACAATGCAACACACGCCGTGGTGCAGGATATAAATTGCCCTATGTGCCATTCAATTCTTTTTCCACTCTTAGAATAATACTGGAGTTAATTCCAACAATAGTACGTCCTCCGACTATGTTGATTTTCCACAATTGGTTCTCGACTTTTAATTTGGACAATTTAGATACTTGATTTTTGAAATCTTTCCAATATTAGTCCTTCCGTTAGATGAATGTTAAGTAGATGTTAGTTTGAGGGGTAAAGTAGTCATTTCAGATGCTTGGAGTATAATCCATGTCTTTCTAAGCGACTAAGCCTACCAAGTTCAACGAAGATTTGAGGAGCATGTTGGACTGCCTGCTAAGCGAAGCCACTAATGGCTGTCCATTTCTCAAGTTTGCACCAGGAAATACGAGTGCACCGGATTTCAACACATATATGCACTTGCGCAGTGCACACCTGATTTGTCTGCTCAAGGCTATAGCGATTGACTGATATGGAGAGAAAGATGATAATATACTGCATCTTTTGATCTTTCTGTTCTGTTACAAAATCTAGCTAGCTTGAAGGAGTTAATATTTGAAAGCCTGTATTCTCTATGTGTACATTATTATCAGCTCCAGCATTTCTAGTTTCTTTATCATTTGCTCCAAGTTCTGCAGTTTCTCTGATTCACCTAACTCTAACAAAATCCCCTGCAACATCATCTTCCCTCGCTGTCCTGTTCCGACACTCTGCGGCGGAAGGGACCTTGGAGTCAATTATGTTGGAGAAGCTGTCAACGACGTCAGGGATTTCGGGCGGACTGGATTTGTTTGCAATGCCAAAAAGAATGGCAGCGAACTGATCAACATCTTGGGATAACAGATGGAAATATTGATAACTCATGTTAATTCCCTAGCCTTATGTCCATCCACTTGGATTATTGATTCGGGAGCTACAAATCACATTGTATGCTCCCTTGACTCCCTTGTTAATCATCACAAAGCCAGTGGAGCTACTGTGAACTTACCTACTGGCCAGCATGTTAATGTTGAAAACATAGGAGATGCTAAGCTGAGCAACAATTTGTGGTTAAAAGACGCTTTGCATATTCCCACATTCAAATTCAACATCATCTCCGTGAGTAAATTAATCCAAGACTCTTCCTATAAACTGACATTTGTGGTTGGACAGTGTTTGATTCAGAAGGATTGTATGATGGCTGGTATAGCTAGGCATGAAGGGGGATTATACGTGCTTCAAGAGTCAGCAGAAATATCAGAAAAGAAATTTGTTATGCAGTGTAATAGTGCAGAGATTTGGCACCAAAGATTGGGGCACTTCCCAATTAATAAGTTGCACTTGTTTTCTAATATTACTTTAGATAAAAACAAAGTCTTGGTTTGTGATGTGTGTCATTTGGCTAAACAGAAGCGTTCTCTGTTCCCTTTGAGTATTAGCACTTCTCATGCATGCTTTGATCTTATCCACGTTGATATTTGGGGACCTTTCCCAGTCTGTTCTCTTGAAGGACAGCGATATTTTCTCACCATTGTGGATGATTATTCAAGGTTTACCTGGTTGCATTTAATGAAAACCAAGTCCGAGACAAGGCAATTCATTCGTAAGTTTCATGCTTATGTTCTTACATAGTTCGGTGTTATGATCAGGGTGATTCGCAGCGACAACGGACATGAATTTAACATGGAAGAATTTTTTTCAGAAAAGGGCATTGTCCACCAACGATCGTGTGTTAACACACCACAACAAAATGCGATAGTGGAGCAAAAACACCAACATATACTTAATGTTGCTAGATCCCTCAGGTTTCAAGCTAATCTCCCATTGCAGTTTTGGGGGCATTGCGTTATGCACGCCACATTCCTTATAAATAGGATGCCGTCTCCAGTAATTAAATGGACTAGTCCATATCACAAATTATACAAGAAGGCGCCAAACGTGGAATATCTCAAGGTGTTTGGTTGCCTCTGCTTCGCTGCTACCTTGCCTCTAAATAGACACAAAATGGCCCCGAGAGGAAAGAAATGTGTTTTTATTGCATACCAGCCGGTACGAAGGGCTATTTGCTATATGACCTCAAGGATGGCTCAATTTTTATCTCTAGAGATGTGATATTCTATGAGAAACAATTTCCCATGTCTAAGCAAGAAGTAATGCAACAAGCACAGAGGTCACAATCTGAGCCCTCACAACCTGTGATCCCTATAACCACCAATATGGAATTTGAACCAGATCATCAAAATGTTCCTAGTCCCAGCCAGTCACCCTTTGACATGCCAATCTTCAACTACTAATAATCAACAATCTCAGATCCATATAGATGAAGAACAGGACCAACCACAAGAAGCTATGCATGAAATTCAGACTGACATAATGTCCCTTGCACAGCCTAGAAGATCTAATAGAATTCGACATGCCCCAACCAGATTACAGACTATCACTGTGATGCAATTATGGGTGGAAATACATCTCTTCCTCTCTAAGCTGGGCGCTCAGGATCTTCATGCGCCAACTTACGGGGGGGGGGGGGGGGGGGTAACAGAGAGTAGCAATGGGGCAACAATGTAATTCCCCATCTATAATCAGTTATGAAGTGTAATCGTCCTTTTATTCGTATTTAGCTAGAATGTAAACAGCAGCGTTGATAGGTTGCTTCCTATTCAGCTCATCAATGAGACCCTCTGTTCATTCCCTCCCATAGCCTTCATCATCCATCTCCGATATTGCAATGCCAGAAAGAATGGCATCGAACTGATCAACATGTTGGGATAACATATGGAAATTTTCATTACCACTACCATTGGAGCCTCGCCGTTGTTGGCGTTTCCACTTTCTCCATGGCATATAATTTTCCAGTAGAGAATGAATGAGGTATTATATACCTACACTACTCCGTGTAGTCCTAGTTTTCAATTCCCACAAGGAGGGGATTTGGGAATTTGGATGATTTATGTCGCCAAAGGAGAAAGACCATGGATTATACTGTAAGCAAGTAAAATGACTACTTTACCTCTCAAACTAACATTTATTTAACTTTCATTTGACAGAAGAACATCATTGGAAAGATTTCAAAAGTCAAGTGTCT
>NW_017619570.1:635000-710000 GCF_001879475.1 Ipomoea nil
ATGGCGGGTCCAATCGTGGTGGTGGCGGTAGACAGCAAGGTGGCCGTGGGCGTGGTGGCCGCGGTCGTGGACGCAACAGTGGTGGCAATCAGGTTCAGTGTCAGATATGTAGGCGGACTGGTCACGAGGCTCATGTATGCTATAACCGGTATGATTCCCCACCTCAGGCCAATCTAACATATCAAGATAATTCAGATGTTGGTACTCCTCAGACATGGATCCCGGATACAGGGGCAACTAATCATGTTACTCCGGACATTGCTGCTTTGACCACCTCAGAAGAATATGTTGGCAATGACATCTTGCGTGTCGGTGACGGTATGGGTTTATCTATTAGTCATGTTGGCCATGCTTCTTTTAATATCCCTTCTAGATCATTCACATTGTCTGATATACTTCACGTTCCACGTTTGTCTAATTCTTTATTATCTGTTCCGAAGTTTGCATCCGATAATAAAGTCTTTTTTGAGTTTCACCCCTCTTTCTTTGTTGTGAAGGATATCAATACCAAGGAAATACTTCTTCGGGGCAATAGTTCTGGGGGACTATACACACTTCCATTACCTAGTTCATCTCCGTCAGCGTTTCTTTCCGCTCGTGCCTCGGCTTCCACTTGGCACAATCGTCTGGGTCATCCTCATAACCGTGTTCTTAGCCATATACTTCGTTCTTGTTTAGTTAGTGGATCTCGTGATAATATTTGTTGTACTAATTCTTTATGCAATGCGTGTCAATTAGGCAAATCTACCCGTTTTCCCCTCCCTCGTGTTGCTTCCTCTAGTTCTCATGTACTAGATTTTATTTACACAGACATTTGGGGTCCTGCGCCCACTTTATCTACATCTGGCTTCCGTTACTTTGTGATCTTTGTGGATGACTATTCCCGTTATACATGGTTCTTCCCTATGAAATTAAAGTCTGATCTTTATGTCATCTTTGATCAATTTCGTACTCTTGTTGAACGGTCCTTTAATTGCAAAATAAAGGCCATTCAATCTGATTTAGGTGCTGAGTACAAAAAGTTGCATTCTTCGTTTGTTCAATTAGGAATTCAGCATAGACAATAATGTGCCTATACACATGAACAGAATGGTCGTGTTGAACAAAAACATCGTCACATTGTTGAAACTGGTCTGGCTCTTCTAGCTCATGCCTCTGTTCTTTTGAAATTTTGGGATTTTGCCTTTGAGACTGCTGTCTATTTAATTAACAGAATGCCATCTTCTGTATTAATAACTCCAGTCCTCATCTCCTGTTACATAAATCCCCTCCTTCCTATTTTTTCTTCGTGTCTTTGGGTGTTTATGCTACCCTCATCTTCGACCATATAATCGTCATAAGATGTCATACAGGTCTTCTCCATGTGTCTTCCTAGGTTATCCTGAGTCCTTTAGGGGGTACAGATGCATGGACTTACATACTAATAAGATTTACACATGCAGGCATGTCACATTTGATGAAGAAGTTTTCCCCTTTGCTACTAAAACTTCTTTGCAGGATCTATCTACTCTGTTTTCTGGACCTTGGGCGGAATCTGTTCTCAGTCACAACACACCTATTCCTGTCGTGTCCGATGATGAGCCGCCAGAACCGCCGCTACCAGCTTCATTCGAACCAGCCGTGGATCCCGGATAGGCTGCCTCGTTGGGTGATCCTGTGGAGCCTGTTGCTCGCCGGCGAGGCCGTCCACGTGGGCGGTCCATCAGGCCCAATGTCCGTACTCACTCTATGGCCACTCGCAGCAACGCAGATGCTCCTCTTTTTGCTCTAGCAGCTCAGGTACATCCCACAGAACCCACATGTCACTCTCAAGCTGTCAAATATCCTGAGTGGCGTGAAGCCATGGACGAAGAATTCAATGCTCTCCTACATAACCACACATGGTCTCTAGTTCCACCCACTGCAGGTATGAATATTATTGGCTATAAATGGGTGTTTTGTACAAAGAGAAAGGCTGATGGTGCTATTGAAAGGCACAAAGCCAGGCTGGTTGCGAAAGGTTTTAATCAGGTTCCAGGCCAGGACTTCTTCGACACTTTTAGTCCAGTGGTAAAGCCTACGACTGTAAGACTCCTTCTATCTCTAGCTTTATCATCTGGGTGGTCTATCAAACAGCTAGATGTTCATAATGCTTTTCTGAATAGTAATCTGGCTGAAACAGTTTATATGAAGCAACCCCCTGGTTATATTGATTCTAACTTCCCGAATCATGTTTGTTTGTTAAAAAGATCTCTATATGGGTTAAAACAAGCTCCCAGAGCTTGGTTTAATCGACTACATACGTTCTTATTATCAGTTGGTTTTCAAGCATCTAAGACAGATGTCTCTCTGTTCTATTACTCTAAAGACTCTGCTTTGGTTTATCTATTGGTGTACGTGGATGACATTCTTGTAATGGGAAGTGATCAGGGTATTATGTCTCAGCTCTTGTCCAAACTGTCTGCTACATTCAAAATCAGAGATCTTGGTGAACCAAGTTTCTTTCTGGGTATTGAAACAGTTAAGAGTGACAATGGGATTATTTTATCTCAACAACGGTATATGAATGATATTTTAAAACGGACTGGAATGCCTGAATGCAAACCCCTTTCTACACCTATCTCTGTCTCGAAAGCTGTCCCCTTCAATTCAGATCTATATGATGATCCCACATAGTACATGAGTCTAGCTGGAGCACTACAATATCTCACTGTCACACAACCTGACCTATCCTTTGCAGTTAATCAGTTATGCCAACATATGCATGCTCCCACCATATCACACTGGGAGCAGCTCAAACGGGTACTCAGGTATGTTAAGGGAACAGTTGATCATGGTTTACGCATACGACGGTGTTCATCTAGAGACATTCATGTCTTCTCTGATTCTGATTGGGCTGGTTGTCCTGAGGATCGAAAATCCACGAGTGGTTTTGCTGTTTTCTTGGGGAGTAATCTTATATCATGGGTTTGCAAGAAACAGAGAACTGTTACCAGGTCATCCACTGAGGTTGAATACAAAGCTCTTGCAGATGTTTGTGTTGAGGTTCTATGGATTATGTCATTACTGCGTGAGATACATATTCTGGGTATTTCCATTCCAAAATTATGGTGTGATAATCTAGGAGCTATATATATGAGTGCCAATCCAATATTTCATGCGCGCACCAAGTATGTGGAGATTGATTATCATTTTGTTCGTGATCGAGTAGCTTCGGGCGATATCCAAGTCAAATTCATCTCCACGAAGGATCAACTTGCTGATATTTTCACCAAAGCTCTGCCTGGACCTAGATTTTCTTCCCTAAGGGACAAGCTACAGGTTACTAGTATACACTGTGCTTAAGGGGGAGTATTAGGACTCTATGTATCTGAGTCTATTTAGAACTTCTTATCCTTGTCACACTGTGACTCTCTACTTCTTATCATTGTCACACTGTGACTCTCTATTGTATATATTCACATCATCTGATCTCATTGTAATCAAGTTCAGTAAATACAATACAATCAGTTCTCATCATTACTAGGTTGATGTTGAGGCATAGTGCTGGAAAGAAGAATAAAGTGATGACTTAGAAGGTTTCAAGTATTGTGTAGCTTTTTCCTCTTTTATATGTATCACATTTTACAATAGTTTTCAAGTATTATGTAATACACAAATCTGTTTTTGTCAAGTGTATTAAGATTGATTCTATTATAAGCTTAGTGGCACATAAGCTTTTCTAAGGTTTTGTAAAGCTCATGTAATCATTGGATTTTCAAGTTTTCCAATCACCTATTCTTCCAAGTAGGTGAATGCATTGTAATCAAACTGTTTGGATGGTTGAATTATTCTTTTGCAGGGAGTTCAAGTATCATAGGACATATATAGCTAATTTGGTGGTTAGAGTCCATGATGAAGTTTTTCTGCACAGCTCTTTAGTTTTTCATTATTTTTTTTATGAATATTATAGGTTTGAGTTCTATAATATTGTAAAGTATTGAGAATATGTACTTTTGATAATTCTTATGTTTTGTTAATAGACTATTAGTATGATTCCTAATAATAATTATTATGGTAATTAAAAGATTAATTTCACAAATATTAGTATACTTGATTAATAATTAGTATGTTAATTAAGCTAATAATTACAAGAATATTAGTATAATTACATTTAGATATGGGTCATTGGATTTTTTTTTTTTTTACAATTAATCCATTCATATATAGAGGAGGAGGAAAAAAAAGGCGATATGGTGAAAATGAATATACTTAAGGTATAAAAGTATAATTGCATATATATCAGTATAATTGACTAATAATTATTATGGTAATTAAGCTAAACATGGATCGTTGGATTTATTTTTATAATAATTACAATTAAATTATTTATCCTTTTTTCTCCTATTTATTTTAGTAATAATATAATTACATAAATCATATTACATATCGATTTTTTAAGATAATTGCAGACAAACGAGTCATATATTATTCAATTAATTGAGTGATACTTTTATACTAATCTTATAATCAAATAAATGTACATTTTCAAATATTAGAATTGTTTATAATTTCATCTTTAATTTTATTATCTAAATATATAATAAAAAATTTATATGTGCATCGCATGGGTGATTGGACAATTATTTGCTTGAATTCAAGCAATGATAACATCAATAAAAAACATAATTAATCTAACCTATTTCATCAATTGCACAATATAATATTTGTTATTATAATTTATATAATTGTATATCAATTCAAATATTCTTAAATATTATAACAAATCAATTTCATGCAACGTAAGGGTGAAAATACTAGAATTTTAAGAATATTTGACTTGATATACGATTATATAAATTATAACAACAAATATTATATTGTGCAATCTATTTAATATTAAAAATAAAACAATATTAAAATTCCTATTCCTATTTTTTCGTCACTACTCAACATTGAATCAACGATATTTAGTTTACTCCAATCTATTTATTCAACTTTGTTGTTTATTTTTAATTATTTGTAAGAGTTAATACCATCTAGGGTCCTCCGAGTATAGTGGTTTTGCCACGTTTAGTCCGAAACTTTTAAATTACCACCCATGGTCCTTCAACTTTCAAATTATTACCATCCGTAGTCCAAGTTAACCACCTATGGTCCTTCAACTTTCAAAATTTAACCAGTCGCGGTCCTCTTGGAAGGACCATGGGTGGTTAAATTTTTATAGTTGAAGGACCATGAGTGGTTAATTTGGACCGCAGATGGTAACAACTTGAAAGTCGAAGGACCATGAGTGGTAATTTGAAAGTTTTAGGACTAAACGTGGCAAACCACTATACTCGGAAGACTCTATATGGTATTAACTCTTATTTATAAATAAACTAATTTGTTTTTTTTTTCCTTTTAAGAGTTGAAGTTATCGGATTCAGATAAAAAATAGTTTGCTTTGGTGGAGTTGGAGAAGTTGATATCTTTGTGGGGGAAGGGCCTGAAGGACTTCTCAGAAATGCCAATTCCAGACGAAACTAGCATAAGTTTGAGTCAAAACATGTTGATAGCTGAAGAGTTGGCGTATGACAAGGAATCATTGAAGACAATGCATGAAACATTGGTAACACAATTGACCGACGAGCAAAAGAATGTTTACGACGACTCTGTGAAGAATGATATTGATTCCAATAGATGTGGATTGTTCTTTGTATATGGTTACGGAGGAACAGGCAAGACGTTCGTGTCGAGAACGTAATCGTCAAAGATAAGGAGTCACGGTGATATTGTTCTGAATGTTGCTTCCAGTGGAATAGCATCTTTGCTCTTGCCGGGAGGCAGGACAGCGCAATCCAGGTTTGCTCTACCACTCTCCTTGAATGAAGATTCCATCCCACGTGCAATATATCGCAAGGAAGTGATCGTGATGAGCTTATAATAAGGAGCAAATTGATAATATGGGATGACGCACAAATACTATTTTGAGGCCTTGGACAAAACCATGAGGGATCTATTGAGGTTCGTCATACCGGGTAGTGCTGAAAAGACTTTTGGTGGAAAGACAATAGTTTTGGGTGACGATTTTAAACAGATCCTACCTGTTATTTCGAAAGTAACAATACCAGTAGTTGTCGGAGCAAATATTAATTCTTCATACCTGTAGACAAATTTCAAGGTATTAAGGCTCACCAAGAACTTGAAACTATGGATCTTAGCTTTAGAAGAAGATAGACAGATCAGACGGTTGATTGGTTTTCAAAATGGATTGCAGACATCGGAGTTGGGATTGCAGGGGTTGTAAACTTGGGTTCATTTGAAATCGATATTCCGGCACTATTTTTGTTGAAGTGTGGACACAATCCCATAGCAACTATAGTGGAAAGCACATTCCAAAGCTCGAGATATGGCATGCTTGATGAGTCGCAGCTAGAAAGCCGAGCAATCCTCTCGCAGACTTTAGATGTCGTTGAACAAATTAATCAGTACATGTGTAACATGAATACTGCAGAAGGACGAATATATTTAAGTTGTGACTCTTTTGGAAGGCAGAATCAGACAGTGAAAATCTATCAAGAGTACACACTCCTGAATTCTTAAATAGTTTGAGATTGCCAAGTCATCATAATCATTCATTGACATTAAAGGTCGGTGCACCTGTTATGTTATTGTGAAACATAGAGCACTATCTTGGTCTTTGTAACAGGATGCGACGCATCATCACAAGATTGGTATATCACATTGTCAAAGCAAGAATAGTTAATGGGATACATGAAGAAACCAAAGCTCTTATCCCCCGAATGTCTCTCACTGCTTTTGATACAAGATTTCCCTTCAAGTTCCAGCATAAAGAATTCTCATTGATGCTTGCATATGCCATGACTATCAACAAAAGCCAAGGTCAAACACTAAATCACGTTGGGTTATTGCTAAAAACCGGTCTTTAATCACAGACAATTTTACAAGGTTTTCTCCCGAGTAACCCATCCTGATGGTCTGAAGGCGTTAGTTCTAGACAAGGATGGACAAGATTGTGTTGCGACTACCAATGTCGTCTACAAAGGGGTTTTCAATAATGTGTAAATACAATTGATGATATTATGTTTTTTTTTCAAAATGACAAAATTGTTATATATCTAGACAAAAATATATCCTCTATACAAATGAATTAGGATAGCAATTGATTACTATAACTAAGTTTCTAGAGAACGAGCACATTTGCCCAATTTATAAAAATCCTAAACAATGATATATAAAAATCTCTTAAGTTACAGCACCGCATGCGCAATTACTTGCTCGAATTCAAGCAATGATAACATTAACAAACATAAACGATCCAAACCATATCTTCAATTGCACTATATAATACAGAGTATTTGATGTTATAATTTAAATAATTATATATCGATTCAAATATTTTTAATATATTATAACAAATTCATTCTGTGCATCGCACGGGTGAAAATACTAGTAATAATAATAAGGGAAAATCAACGGTTTGGTCCCTCAATTGTTAGCGAAATATTAATGTAGTCCATTAATCGCGTAATCATCGATTTAGTCCCTGAAAATAACTGTTTTTAGTTGATTTAGCCCCTCTGACCGTAGCCCGTCCAAAATCCGGCGATAGCTCCGATTTGCCATGGGTAATTTAGTCATTTCACTTTTTAGTCTTCTTCTTACATTGTTCTCTTTAGTTTCTTTAGTCTGGGTTCTGCTTGAGTTGCTCGATTACCAACTCGTCTCTTTCCTCGGGGGCTTTCCTAGCAACTTCCTCAAGCATGATGTACTCACCGCCATCCAACTGGAACAAGTTGCAGCTTCGCAAATTGATAGCATCCAACACCATCTTTCCTACGGGCTTCGGCACACAACCTTCAACACTCACGCCTTTCTTGGCGAAAATCCAACTCAAAACCATCCCGTATAGCAGGCTCTTCCAGTTGTGGTCTCGACAAAAGACCATGTGTTGCAACATCAAGGCAGGCAGGTTTAACTTCACCATGTTCTTCAGACATAAGGCAAAGGTACACTCTAGATTTCCCAACAACCGACTTTTGTTGTTATTGGGCAACAAACAATCCGACACAAGCATCACCAAGATCCTCTGCTCGGCAGACAACCATTTCTTCTTCGGTCTCGAGGCTTGAGTGAACCCACTCGTCCGACCCAACAGATAACTCAAATAGTCCCTGTACCTCATGGTATCCGTACTAACCCAAGAGTTACCACTGTACTGTGAAACTCCCGTAGCGGTCAGACTTAAGAGTTGAGCCAGTCTTTTCTCAGACAAAACAACTTTCACGCCTCTCACCTTAGAGGTAACTTCTAGCTTCCCACCGTCTTTAGTCACAACCATGTGATGATAAGACTCCTTAACCAAGCTCGGGTATGTCTCAACCCTTATGGTGAGGAACCCATCTAACAAGCCTTGATATCTCAACATATCCAACAAAGAACTTGGAAAAGATTCCGGGTCAAAAGCTTTACCTTCCAAAACGAGATAATGGGCATCCACCTATTCCACTTTCCTTGCTAAGCTTGTTCTCCTAGGCATGGTTGCAAGATGACCCAAGGCTCAACGACAAGACCCAAGGCTTTTTCTCCTCTTTTCTCATTCTTCTCTTCACCCTTCTCGCTGCTCTCTCTCTCTCTCTCTCTCTCTCTCTCTCTCTCTCTCTCTCTCTCTCTCTCTCTCTCTCTCTCTCTCGCTGCTCTCGGTTCACGGCAGCATAGCAAGTCGACGGCGAGGCTCCGGTGGTGGCGATGGCGTCAGGTGGCGTCGGCGGTGGTTTGGTCTCGGTGGGGACAGGAAACCGACGGGTGGTGGGGAGGGGGTGTCTCGGCTGTGCGCACAGGTAGAGAGGAAGAGGGGAAAAAAAGAATTGGGGTTTAGGGATTTTGGGAGAAATTGGGAAAAGAAGATGATTTAATTTGGGGATTTTGGATAAAGTGAGAATTTATGGGTGAAGTAGAATTAAAATTGAGTTAAGTTTAAGAAACATCATAAGCTCAAGTGGTTTAAGGGTTGGGTTAGTAAATGGTACACTTAGGTTCAAAACTTAGGGGTTACAATTTAAAATTTACTTAGCTTTTTAGGCTACACAAGAAGAAATTCCATGGATGGTCTATTATAAACTTAAAAAGGACACTTAGATAAATTTAGGTGACTCACAAAATATGGGTTACAAGAGTACATGTGCATGGCTATGGAATTACGTGACTCATTTTAGGAGTAAACAATTAACTTCACGAAAGGCTTTCACTAAGACCAAAAGAATCACGCAACAATAGACAACACAAAAAGGCAACGAAGAAAACAAGACAACACACAAAAGCAACAAAGAACAAGTTGTTTTCTAAAGACAAGGGTAGGCTAGAAAAGGGTTACCTGCTATCTCATCCTCAATCAAACCCTCAGTCTCCGCCTAAGATCGCCCCTTCACGAAAACCCGACCTGAGGGTCTAGCCCCGGCTGCTCCACGACTCGAGCTCTCTCCCGATGCTCCTCCGGGACCCGAAGACGGTGGCAACGCCCTTTGGTTGGCTTGCTGAGGGCACTCGGCAATCTTATGTCCTCTCTCCCCGCATCGAAAACATCGGAACGCAAAACCGTTGCAATCCTGACCAGCATGCTCCTTACCACATTTTAGACATGCGAACCTCTTGGCTTGGCTTCCGGACTCCGTTCGAGGTGGTCCTTGAGTTGGAGAAGGTGCATTCTTGGCTTGGAAGTTCTGCTTTGGCCTCTTGAAGTTAGAAGATCCTCCGCTCTCGGTCCTCTTCCTGGCAAGCTCATAAGATCCACGTTGTAGCTGCTGCACCCGATACAAGTCTGCTGCACTCAAGTAAGCTTCCTTCAAAGACCTCGGCTTGCTCACGGTTAAAGCCTTGCGCGCCTCGTAGTTCAAACCTGCTACGAACTTCTCAACTTTGGCGAGCTCGGTGGGGACAAGCAACCTGGCGAAGCGAGCGAGCTCTAGAAACCTCTTGTGGTACTCAACCACCAATGAAGAACCTTGTTGGAGGTGCAGAAACTCCTTATACATCGCGGCTCGAACATGCGCCGGATAGAACCGCTCTCGCATCCGGTCCTTCAAAGCCGTCCAGTCGAAGTCAGGCTCCTCGAGGCAAGCTGGTCCCTCATGCATCCACCACAAATCAGCTTCGTGGCTGAAGTAGAACGATGCTAGCTCCACGCGGCGCTCCTCGGGGCACCCAACGATCGAGAAGATCTTGTCGAACGTCCGAACCCACTCTTCGAGAACAACTGGGTCTTCCTCACCGGTGAACGTCGGAGGTCTATGGCCCGACCCAAGGCGCCCTATATCTCTATGCCTGGTAGGCTGTGGAGGTGGAGCGGGATTGTTGTTGTGCAACAACGCCTCGCTGAGGGTCTGCATAGTCTGCGTGAGCTGTTGCAGATTCTGGGCAAGCTGTTCGTTTGTCGGGGTCTCCGACGTGCGTGCGCGCTGACGGGGTGGTGCCATCGCAAAGCTTCTACAACAACAACACTATTACAAAACAAAACAACAAGCAAGCAAGCAAAGTATAAACAGCACACAGCTCACAGCGCATCCAAAGAGTCCTAAGTCCTAATCACTTAGATTCTTACGGTCGTTTCGGGTCTCAAGACACACTTAACCTCTTTAAAAGTCTAGTAGAGTCTAGCATCCTAGGCTCAAACCTAGGCTCTGATACCAACTGTAACACTCCCAATTTTCATGCCATTTTAAACTTAAATATGCAAGAAATCTAACCACGAATCATAAGTAAAACACAGCGGGAGTCTATATATATAAAGACAGAAAAGGGAGAGTGTTATGCCACGTCCACACTAAAGTGAACGCACAGGCAAGGTTAAAACAACATCACAATCTAATATGTCTAGCATAAGGGGCACACAGGCCCAAAACTCAACTACAACTGTCTTGGAAACTAAACTAGCCATCTCTATCGCGCTCGCCGACTACTCGGGACCTGAAAAGCACATAAATAAATGGGACGACGCCCGGTCAGCGAATAATGCTGGTAACCCATCAATACGCGTCAATAGCATATATATATATATATATATATATAGATAGTTTATTGCAAAATCATTTTCGAAACGGAATACTATATATATTAGTTCAAAACCAAAGATAGTAGTCAACCACAAAGACTCTATATCACTCACAACAACGAAAAGGGAACACATCCCAAGGCGTATTCTACCATCACTCAATAGAATAACACCCGACATGCTCACCAAATGAGAATAAAGAAACACACAACGGCAAGTGAGAATTTATGGGTGAAGTAGAATTAAAATTGAGTTAAGGTTAAGAAACATCATAAGCTCAAGTGGTTCAAGGGTTGGGTTAGTAAATGGTACACTTAGGTTCAAAACTTAGGGGTTACAATTTAAAATTTACTTAGCTTTTTAGGCTACACAAGAAGAAATTCCATGGATGGTCTATTATAAACTTAAAGGACACTTAGATAAATTTAGGTCACTTAGATAAATTTAGGTGTCTATTATAAACTCAAAGGACACTTAGATAAATTTAGGTGACTCACAAAATATGGGTTACAAGAGTACATGTGCATGGCTATGGAATTACGTGACTCATTTTAGGAGTAAACAATTAACTTCACGAAAGGCTTTCACTTAAGACAAAAAGAATCAGGCAACAATAGACAACACAAAAAGGCAACGAAGAAAACAAGACAACACACAAAAGCAACAAAGAACAAGTTGTTTTGGGTAGGCTAGAAAAGGGTTACCTGCTATCTCATCCTCAATCAAACCCTCAGTCTCCGCCTAAGATCGCCCCTTCACGAAAACCCGACCTGAGGGTCTAGCCCCGGCTGCTCCACGACTCGAGCTCCCTCCCGATGCTCCTCCGGGACCCGAAGACGGTGGCAACGCCCTTTGGTTGGCTTGCTGAGGGCACTCGGCAATCTTATGTCCTCTCTCCCCGCATCGAAAACATCGGAACACAAAATCGTTGCAATCCTGACCAGCATGCTCCTTACCACATTTTAGACATGCGAACCTCTTGGCTTGGCTTCCGGACTCCGTTCGAGGTGGTCCTTGAGTTGGAGAAGGTGCATTCTTGGCTTGGAAGTTCTGCTTTGGCCTCTTGAAGTTAGAAGATCCTCCGCTCTCGGTCCTCTTCCTGGCAAGCTCATAAGATCCACGTTGTAGCTGCTGCACCTGATACAAGTCTGTTGCACTCAAGTAAGCTTCCTTCAAAGACCTCGGCTTGCTCACGGTTAAAGCCTTGCGCGCCTCGTAGTTCAAACCTGCTACGAACTTCTCAACTTTGGTTAGCTCGGTGGGGACAAGCAACCTGGCGAAGCGAGCGAGCTCTAGAAACCTCTTGTGGTACTCAACCACCAATGAAGAACCTTGTTGGAGGTGCAGAAACTCCTTATACATCGCGGCTCGAACATGCGCCGGATAGAACCGCTCTCGCATCCGGTCCTTCAAAGCCGTCCAGTCGAAGTCAGGCTCCTCGAGGCAAGCTGGTCCCTCATGCATCCACCACAAATCAGCTTCGTGGCTGAAGTAGAACGATGCTAGCTCCACGCGGCGCTCCTCGGGGCACCCAACGATCGAGAAGATCTTGTCGAACGTCCGAACCCACTCTTCGAGAACAACTGGGTCTTCCTCACCGGTGAACGTCGGAGGTCTATGGCCCGACCCAAGGCGCCCTATATCTCTATGCCTGGTAGGCTGTGGAGGTGGAGCGGGATTGTTGTTGTGCAACAACGCCTCGCTGAGGGTCTGCATAGTCTGCGTGAGCTGTTGCAGATTCTGGGCAAGCTGTTCGTTTGTCGGGGTCTCCGACGTGTGTGCGCGCTGACGGGGTGGTGCCATCGCAAAGCTTCTACAACAACAACACTATTACAAAACAAAACAACAAGCAAGCAAGCAAAGTATAAACAGCACACAGCTCACAGCGCGTCCAAAGAGTCCTAAGTCCTAATCACTTAGATTCTTACGGTCGTTTCGGGTCTCAAGACACACTTAACCTCTTTAAAAGTCTAGTAGAGTCTAGCATCCTAGGCTCAAACCTAGGCTCTGATACCAACTGTAACACTCCCAATTTTCATGCCATTTTAAACTTAAATATGCAAGAAATCTAACCACGAATCATAAGTAAAACACAGCGGGAGTCTATATATATAAAGACAGAAAAGGGAGAGTGTTATGCCACATCCACACTAAAGTGAACGCATAGGCAAGGTTAAAACAACATCACAATCTAATATGTCTAGCATAAGGGGCACACAGGCCCAAAACTCAACTACAACTGTCTTGGAAACTAAACTAGCCATCTCTATCGCGCTCGCCGACTACTCGGGACCTGAAAAGCACATAAATAAATGGGACGACGCCCGGTCAGCGAATAATGTTGGTAACCCATCAATACGCGTCAATAGCATATATATATATATATATATATAATATATATATATATATATATATATAATATATATATATATATATATATATATATATATATATATATATATATATATATATATATATATATATATATATATATAATATATATATATATATATATATATATATATATATAGATAGTTTATTGCAAAATCATTTTCGAAACGGAATACTATATATATTAGTTCAAAACCAAAGATAGTAGTCAACCACAAAGACTCTATATCACTCACAACAACGAAAAGGGAACACATCCCAAGGCGTATTCTACCATCACTCAATAGAATAACACCCGACATGCTCAACAAATGAGAATAAAGAAACACACAACGGCAACACATGCCTTCGTGACATCACTCATCACGAATAGAGAAACACACATTGGCAACACATGCCTTCGTGACATCACACATCACGAATTCAATAATCCTTCCTTATGCCCGGTTCCAACCTTATAGCGACCCCCAACCTTATAACTAGTTCCAACCTTTACCTCCAGGACCCCTGTACTCCAAAGTCCAACCTTATGCCTCCGAGGACTGTCGTCCCCACTCCTACAATCTCCAACATATCCACCGATTTCATAGTACACGAGGGTACCGTTCACACACACGGCCGAAGCCACCCAAGAACACGTGAACCTTACACACAGGTCACAAACTCCATAATCACATCATGGCCACCACGAGGACCACTGTCGTACCTTGGTGACTAATGTCCCATACCATTAATCGTGCAATCTAGGTACAGACACACACACCACACCATCATAGGAATCAATCAATGGATCACAACAAAGATATGAAACCATACTCAACAAGGAAAGGATCACAATCCGACAACGACGATGATCAACACAAGTCATCATCCACAATAGGAAAGAACAAACAACACACGCTAGCATTTCAACACCGAACTAGCATGCTTATCAAACGAGTAAACCAAACGTTATTCCGAAGAACATACAAGACTCATCATGGTTCAACGAATCACAAGGTTGAACACTTAGCACGATTCAAGACACCAAATCCTACATGGATTCCTAACACAGTTCTAGACATACGAAACATCAAAAAGACACTCAAATAGTTCAACAAAAGAACATCGGGAAGTCAAAACATCAATTAACGAGTCAAAAGAATCACGGGGAACAAATCCCCACACAAACCACCATTGTACCCCGCGGGTGGGGCCACGGGTGGACCCCCACCCGTGGTTCCGCCCGCGCGAACCTTGTTCCACCAGCCTTGTACCCCGCGGGTGGACCCCTACCCGCCGTTCCGCCCACGGGTACACAACCCTGTACCAAATAATCCCTTCGGGGATTTTCAACACCAAGCTCAAATTCAAGCCCAAAACACCCAAAATCTCACAAAATACAACAGCACGACTTGAATCAAAGGAATAGCCAAGCAATGGCATACAAGAACCCTAATAACAAGCTCTAGATATGCATTCCCACAAGACAATGCATCAAATCTCACATTTCATAGCAAAAATCACATGTAGAATCCAAGAAATCATCATATAGGTAATGAAAATAGATTTTGTAAAGCATGGGTTACCTCTTGTAGACAAAATCTTCACTTAATACACCTTTTCAAGCTCCGAACGAGGCTCTCCTTCAACCCCAACTTCAAGAACACACCAAAAGACCATAAAGATTTCATCTTTGGAAAAAGATACCTTAGAAAGCACTAAAAACACAAAAGGACCATAGATCTTACCCTCCTAGATGCTCAAGAGTAGGAAATGAGGAATCTTGGAGACAAACTTGGAAGATCTTGGAATGCCCAAACATAGCTTGAAGGAGAAGCTAGCTAAATTCTAGAGAGAAGGAGGAGCTTTTGTTTTGAGAGTGTAAGGGAAAGAATGAAAGGCAAACTCTAGGTTAGCTTGGAATACAATCATGAGGTGAAATGTCTTCATTACCCTTACTAAGATGGAAAAGTGTAAGGGAACAAGGGAACTATTCACAAAGCTTAGAGTACAACTCATTGACTTGGGTTGACTAGTCAATTACTTGTCCCCAACTATTAAATTTTCAGGAATTTAAAGAATAATAAATTACCAATTAGATTAGGATTAATTACTTAATTAATCTTTAAATGGAATTCGGATTTACGGGGTGTCACATACTAAATCAATGATTACGCGATTAACGGACTACATTGATATTTCGCTAACAATTGAGGGATCAAATTGTTGATTTTCTAATAAAGTTCCCGTTGTTATTATTATTAGAGTTAATTCCAAGAATGGTCCCTTGACTATTGTAATTTTCTTATTTTTATCTTTCGACTTTCAATTGGACCATAAATGGTCTCTTAACTATTGATCTTTACCAATTTTCGTTCTCGACTTTCAATTTAATCATAAGTGGTCCCTTCACTATTGATTGTTTTTTTTTCAAATTTGGTCCTCTAGTTAAATATCATTTTAATAAACATTAAATTTAAGGGTAGTAATGTAAAAATTTTAGTTCTTCACAATGATGAACTCAATGTATTAAATTTATAAACTCAATATTTGTCAGTCTTAACAACAAGCTAATTTTTACATTATTATTCTTAAATTTAATGTATATTAAATTGATATTTAACTGAAGGACCAAATTTGGAACAAAATCAATAGTCAAAAGACCATTTATGGTCATATTGAAAATCAATGACGAAAATTGATAAAGATCAATAGTCATGGGACCATTTATGGAGTCCAATTGAAAGTCAAATGATAAAAATTAGTAAATGTCAATAGTCAAGGGACCATTCTTAGAATTAACATAACTCTCATTATTATTATTATTATTATTATTATTATTATTATTATTATTATTATTATTATTATTATTAAAAAGTTAAAAAATATATTGCAATAAGTTATGTCAAAAAATAATAATAATAAGTGAAAGAATATGTCGTTATTAAAATTTGTACACAAAGGAAAATGAAAGATAATAAATTTAGAAATATATTATCATTGTATAGGGATGATATCAAAATGTGCACAATACTGTCGGAAATTATAGAATTTCCGACTACATGAAAGTGAACTTAAATCAAGTCGAAAGTCTTGTTCCGACCACTTTTGGTATCCGGAAAAATCTTAGTTGCTATTTCCGACCACTTTTTACTTTCGACTTGATTTAAGATCACTTTCAGGTGGTCGGAAATTTCATAATTTCCAGTAGTGCAACAACGTAACTTATTTATGCACATAATTATACCAACATATTTTGAATTTTTAATTTTTAATTAGAATTTTAACAATATTGACCTTGATATAAGAGTAAATACCCAAAATGGTCCCTCGACTATAGCTAAATTCATAAATTGGTCCTCAACTTTCAATTTTAACCAATTAAGTCCTTAACTTTGCAATTTTGACACGATTTGGTCCTCCATCTATTTGACCATTTGTTGACCGTGATCGGTGATCTCCAAAAGAACCTTCAGCTTCGTCGGAGCACGTGGAGGCCTCCAGGATGACGTTGCACCGGTTCAGAAACATGTCGTCTTTTTCGCTCTGGTACGAACTCAACTACATTGAATCCAAAGGGAGGATGAAGAAAGGCGACCGAATTTGGTAGATTGCTTTCGGCAGTGGATTCGAATATAACAGTGCGGTCTGGAAATGCAACCGGAACCTTAAAAAACCGATGATGGATCATGAAATTACATATATATCCTCAAAAATCACAGTCAACAAACGGTCAAATAGACAGGGGACCAAATTGTGTTAAAATTACAAAGTTAAGGACTTAATTGGTTGAAATTGAAAGTTGAGGATCAATTTGTGAATTTAGCTATAGTCGAGGGACCATTTGGGTATTTACTCTTGATATAATTTAGTGGATATTGATGATAAGTATAAGAACAGGATAAGTACCTTAGCTTTTTCATGAATTATTCTAGGAAAAGCAAAACACCCAAAGTGGCAAATTAGAACAATTTTTGCAAACATTGTCTGGATTTATTATAGTATAATCGGAGTTGCCATTATATATATAAAGCTTGGGGAGAGAGATAATAAAAGACAAAACGTCCTCACCTGTCTTCCTACAAAGTCCAACAATAATGTATCGTGATAAATCCATCATTCATTTCTCGTTCTAAACAATTCATTCCCTTCCATTCCATTCCATTCCAGACGTGTTAGTTAAGTTGAGGGTCAACTTGAGCTTATTTGGATCACCTTTTAGCTGTCACAATTTTAATTTAATTTGTTCTAAAAAATAAAGACTAAGCTACCAGACCTCTTCTCTGCATTCTTAGCTTGTGTGTGAGAATTAAGATGGCGGAATCGGAAGCTCAGAATTCGTCACAAATTCTACTTGGTATGATCGTCGCAATCCTTCTTTTCTTGGTGTTTCTTGCGAAGGTGTGGAATAAAAGCAGGGAAGTGAGTGGGAAGAGATTTCCTCCTGGGGGGAATGGTTGGCCAATCATTGGCGACAGTTTCAACTGGTACAAGGCTATCGCCAGTTCTCATCCACCCCGTTTCGTGGAACAGCAGGTTCAGAAGTGAGTTTTTTATTTATTTTTTTTTTTTTTTGCGACGAACTTGAAACTGCAATATTTTCGTCAACCTTGAATCATTTGAGGAATAGAATGGTTAGGACCAAGCGTTTCTAGAATCCGCAATATTTTTCTTATTATAGACTATATCACATTTTGGAGAGGTATGGTAGGTGTTGGATTTGGTCCAACAATCTCTTAGTCACCAATTGATGGATTTGGTCATTTACCGGCCTCTGTCCAACAAATCTTCTTAGTGTTCATCGCCTGTCAATTTTAACAGCACAATTTTTGTTCTTGAACTCGAACTTGTGATGTGTCTTTTTTATTTTCTTACTTTATTTCTTTATACGGCCCTCACACATTTTCGAAAGACAGACCTTTCCGACTTTTATCTAACAATCTCCTAGTCACCAATTGATAAATCAACTTGACTATTTGCCGATCTCCGCCCGACTATTCACCCTCCAAGCACACACTTGCCAATTTTAACTACAATTTTCTCATATTGAGATTCAAACCTCTGATCTAGCTCTTTTATTTTCTTACTTTATTTCCTTATACTGATACACATTTTTCAGAGACAGACCTTTCACTTTATGCACTCTCGTCTAACAATCTCCGAGCCACTGCAATTGGCCCTTTACATGTCTCGGCCCAATAAGAATGATGTTTGAAAACATATATATGTGTGCGTGAGCAGGTACGGAAAGATATTCTCGTGCAGGATACATGGGAAGCGGGCGGTGGTGTCTGCGGAGGCGGGGTTCAACAGATTCGTTTTGCAAAACGAGGGGCGGTTGTTCCGGTCAAGCTACCCCAAATCGTTCAGAGATTTGGTTGGGAAGAACGGGGTGATCACAGTGCATGGGGAGAAGCAGAGGAAGCTCCATTCCATTGCCTCTAAAATGATGCCTTTGGAGAAGCTAAGGTTCCATTTCTTGCACGACATTCAGAGGGTCGTTCGCCGGACGTTGGAGGGCCTAGGGGATGGTCAGGTTGTTCCTCTCCAAGATGTCTGCAGAAAGGTATGGTGTCCTCTCTTTTTTGCTTCTTCGAAGGAAAAGTGATTATTCTACCTCTACTCTCATTTTCTACTCCTTAATATGTGACATGCTTTGATTACCCACATGATAAAAATAATTCATCTTTGATCGGTACATCCAGTGTTGCAAACATCTCGCCTAGGTGCACTATTGGAAATTATGGAATTTCCGACCACCTGAAAATGATCTTAAATCAAGTCGAAAGTCTTGTTCCGACCACTTTTGGTATCCGGAAAAACCTTTGTTGCTATTTCCGACCACTTTTTGGTTTCAACTTGATTTAAGATCACTTTCAGGTGGTCGAAAATTCTATAATTTCCAGTAGTGGTGCTAGGCACCGGTCGGCCACCTAGCGTATCACCGTAATCAGTGGTCTAAGGGGCCGCCGAGGCTGCTTAGTCACTGACCGTCTCAGCTTCCTAGGCGACTCCTAGGCCTCCTAGGCACCAGCAATTATATCGTGGACCATGGTCCAAAAACGGTGTCGTTTCTTTAAGTAAAGAAACGGTTGCCATTACAGCTTAATGGAGCCCGTATTTTTGGTGTATTAGTTACAAAATGAAATGACAGTGTATCAAAATAAACTGTCTCACATATTGTTTTTATATTATCAAATGAAACTGTAATTGAATTGAAATGAAACTGTAGTTGTGTTGAAACGAAACTGCAATGTATATAAAATGAAACGGAATAATAGTTTCACATATTTGAGTGTATATTGTCCAGTGAAACTACAGTTATATCGAAATGATACTGTAATTGTGTTGTAATCAAACTGTAGTGTGTATAAAATAAAATTGAATAACAATTTCACATATTTGAGTGTATATAATGTCGAATGAAACTGTAGTTATATCGAAATGAAATTGTAGTTGTGTTGAAATGAAACTGCAGTGTATATAAAATGAAACGGAATAACAGTTTCACATATTTGAGTGTTTATTGTCCAATAAACTGTAGTTATATCGAAATGATAATGTCGTTGTGTTGTAATGAAACTATGGTGTATATGAAATGAAACTGAATAACAATTTCACATATTTGAGTGTATAATGTCAAATGAAACTGTAGTTATATTGAAATGAAATTGTAATTGTGTTAAAATGAAACTGCAGTGTATATAAAATGAAACTGAATATGTTATACAAACAGAGTTACTTTTTGCAGGACGGCGCGAAACGGGTACCGTTTCTTTCAATTAAAAAAAAAACGGCACTGTTTTGATGCCTGGACCACAATGCATTGTGGACCGTGGTCCACAGTAAAATTTGTCCCTAGGCACCGGCTAGGCCGCCTAGTCAGCCGATTAGCTATTGTTCCTTATTTTTTAATGAGTTATTCACTCAAAACGACATTGTTTTGAGCAAAATAATATTAAATTGTTCAAAATTTAGATTTTTTTAGGTTAATATTTAATATTTTAGTATTAACTACTAAAGTATTAAATAGTTTATAATTATTATTCTTAAAAAAATTAAAATATTTTAAACAAAGTTTAAAAAATTAAAAATAAAATAATAAAATACTTCGGACATTTAGCGATTTTTTCAATCATGACTATATTAAGGAGTAAAAGTATAGAAGTAGAATTTGAAATGTGTATTGTAAAACTCTTCTTCAAATTCCATCATTTCGTCTCTCTTTGGACTTACCACTACATAGATAGTCTCACGCTATATGTTTTTTTTTTTTTTCGTTGTTTGATACTTTGAAAGAGATTACCAATTGAAAAGTGATATATTCATTTGGTCTCTATTAAAAAATGGCGTAAGGGTTAAATAGCTCTCTTTACTATTCAAGAAAATTCAATTAGGTTATGTTTGGCAAATTTAGTTGAAAAGGTAGATGAAAGCTTAAAAAGAGCTGAAATTTGAAAAGTTATAAGCTAAGAGCAAAAAAACTAAAGAGTTATTATGCTTAAAAGTGTTTGATAAATTAACTTTTTGATAAATTGATAAATGTAAAAAGACAAAAAAGGACATCTTCATAAAATTTAAATTAATTTGTTTACATATTAAAATTTAATATTTTGTCTTAAAAAAGAATTAACATTTTAAAATGAAAGTATTAGCATAATCATGATCTAGCATCACATAATGAAGTAACAATATTGTTGTGAATCTCCTTAATCTCATAATAATAATAATAATAATAATAATAATAATAATAATAATAATAATAATAATAATAATAATAATTGTGATGAAAGTTGCGGAAGATAAAAGGATTTTAATTGAGAAGGGTAAATGATGTCATTTCTTTAAAATAATAATGACAAAAAAAAAATTTAAAAAAAAAAAAAAAAAAAAAAAAAAAAAAAAAAACTTAATTAGAAAGCTACTAGCTTATTTTAAGCTACGAGCTCATTTTGGAAACATACCAAACAGAGCTAGTAGCTTAAAATAAGTTATAAGCTCTGTCAAACAGAGCCTTAGCATCCTGAACTAAAAAAACATTCAATTAACTACTACAAATCTTTAAGGAAAAAGTGTCAAATTGACCCCCTAAGTCAAACGGATAGTGCAATTGGATCCCCTAAATGAAAAAAGCTTCATTTAAACCCCTTAAACCTGCTAAAATGTTCAATTGAGTCTAAAATTACCTGATTAACAAGTTAGTGCAATAGGAGGCTGACATGTGTCCCTTTTTAAAATTTTTATTTTTTAATGATTCTTTTCTCTTCTGTTTTATTAAAAAATTTCTTTTTGTTTTATTTAAAAGTTTTTTATTTTTATTTTTTATTATTAAACAGCCACCGGCTCAACAGCCGGTGGCTGTCTCCTTCCCCGAATAGCACGGCCATGGCCGTCTGAGAGCCATCAGCCATGGCCATCTGAAGCGACAGCCGTGGAAAGATGACCAGACACAACATTACATTGGTCAAAATACATACCTATGAAGTACTGTTTCAAAACATTAGCACTGCAACTTTCCTCTCAATCTGAGTCATCTACCCAATCTTCTCCTCAAGATTCATCTTCTTCATTAAATCCTTGATTCTAGTTCCCAGTGGCTGCTTGGGATCCTTGTACTTCAAGTCATCACCTTCTGCCATGGCTGCCATGAGCCAATGAAGCACAAAACCAGCAGCCCAAAACCCACCAAGGGTCTTGTAGATCTCCCCATTTTAGCCACCCCATTCAACATCTGCTCTCCTTCTTCCCCAATAACTACACACCATTACAGATCTCCCCATTTTATCTTTCCGTTTGGCCATCGTCCTCTACTCTCCTTCTTCCCCAACTACACACCATTACAGATCTCTCCATTTTCTCTTTCCGTTTGGCCATCGTTTTTGGACAGCCCGTGGCTGTCGCCGGACAACCACGGCTGTCCAGGGAAGGAGACAGCCACCGGCTGTTGAGCCGGTGGTTGTTTAATAATAAAAAAAAAAATCAAAAACTTCTAAATAAAACAAAAAGAAATTTTTTAATAAAACAGAAAAGAAAAGAATCATTAAAAAATAAAAATTTTAAAAAGGGACACATGTCAGCCTCTTATTGCACTAACTTGTTAATCAGGTAATTTTGGACTCAATTGAACATTTTAGCAGGTTTAAGGGGTTTAATTGAAGTTTTTTTCATTTAGGGGATTCAATTGCACTATCCGTTTGACTTAGAGGGACAATTTGACACTTTTCCCAATCTTTAAACAAATTCAATTTTCATTTGGTGTAGGTTTATATGGATACTAATTTAATGGTACAATATAACTTTGTATTTTCAATTCTAATGCTCCGTATATTTGTAAAAAAAAATATTCCCGTATCAAAATCCCTAACATTATTATTATTATTATTATTATTATTATTATTATTATTATTTTGAATGTATCAGCTTATGTTGAAATTGTGTATCTATATATGAGTATCTATGTTCTCTCCAAACTAACCTTGACACGGTGCTTTCATTTTTTATTTAATTTTTAATCTCATATATAGATATAGATATATGGATACACAGTTTCAACATAAGCTGATACATTTAAAATAGGGAAAATGGCACTTTTTCCCCCTTAGTTATATACTTATAGTACTTTTTCTCCTTGAATTTTTCAAGTGGCTCTTTTTCCCCCTGAAATGTTAGATGGACATATTTACCCTTAAAATAAATATTTCATTAATTTTTCTTCTCTAACAAATTATGACCACGATTCGGTTCAAACTGAACAGACACTATAACAACTAAACTGAAATATTCCAATTACAATTTAGAATCAAAACTTGATATTTAGAGTTTATTAAAATCGCGAACCGGAATGACCGATTCATGTTCCGAACTGAAAAAAATAAATTACATTTATTGTTGAATTTAGAGTATTTTAAAATAAAAATAAAATGTTAAAATAAAGACGATTCAAAATCGCCAACCGGATCCGGAACCACCGGTTCACGGTTCAGAATCCAATTTTTTTGATTCGTAATTTTAATGAATTGAAATCTAAATATTGGATTCTGGATCTGAATCATAACCGGAAACTTTCAATTCGATTGTTATAGGGTCCGGTTCAGTTCGAATTGAACCGTGGTCATCCCTACGTATAAGCAATAATTTGTTGAAGAATAAAAATAAATAAAATGTTTACTTTAAGGGTAGGAATGTCAATTTAATATATTAGGGGGGGAAATTATCACTTTTAGAATAATTGAGGGGGCTAATGTACTTACATAAACAACTCAGGGGGAAAAAGTGATATAAGTATATAACTCAAGGGGAAAAAGTGTCATTTTCCCTTCAAAATACTAATAATAATAATAATAAATGTTAGGGATTTCCTTTCAAACAAATGTTAGGGATTTAGATACGAGTATTGTTTTTTTTTTTTTTGTTTTGTTTTAAATAAAGATACGGAGCATTAGAATTGAAAATACAAAATTTTATTTAACCGTTAAATTAGTATTCATATTTTTTTTGAATGCTACTAGCTCTATTACATTGTAGTATCTGTTCATATACTTTCTCAACCTATTGAAACACAAAGAACTAATAACACCTCCACTGAGGCTCGAACTCACAACCTTTCAAGTGGAAGTCCAACCCGGATACCATTGGACCAAATTAGTATTCATATAAACCTACAAAAAATTAAAATTGAATTTTTTAAAAGAGTTGTAGTAGTTAATTGAATGTTTTTTTAGTTCAGGGTGCTAATTGAACTTTCTTGAATAGTAAAATGGGCTATTTGACCCTTATGCCTAAAATATTGTAGATAAACAACTAAACTTTTGCTGAGTAGTTATGCTATGCAACCGTGTGCACCATGCATGGTGCACATGGTTGCAAAAACGACGTCGTTTTGACGTCCAACTTAAAAAAAAAAAAAAAAAAAATCAGTTTCGATTGCCGTTAACGATGTTATGTTGTGCATAATTTAAACTATACATCCATAACTTCATAATGATACATTCAGAATTGCATAACTACACATCCATAACTTCATAACTATACATTCAGAATTGCATAACTACACATCCATTAACTTCATAACTATACATTCAGAATTGCATAACTACACATCCATAATTTCATAACTATACATTCAGAATTGCATAACTACACATCCATAACTTCATAACTATACATTCAGAATTGCATGCATAACTACACATCCATAACTTCATAACTATACATTCAGAATTGCATAACTACACATCCATAATTTCATAACTATACATTCAGAATTGCATAACTACACATCCATAACTTCATAACTATACATTCAGAATTGCATGCATAACTACACATCAATAACTTCATAACTATACATCCAGAATTGCATAACTACACATCCATAACTTCATAATGTGAAATTATAAAATTATGAACATATATTTACGTAACTAACGGCAATCGAAAATGTTTTTTTTTTTTAAAGTAAAACGACGCCGTTTTTACATCCGTGTGCACCATGCATAGTGCACACGGATGCACAACATAATTTGCCTAATTTACTATGGAGTAATAAATTTTTGTATATAAATTATTGAAATCCGTAAGTATTTACACTTCCAGGTTCATTTGACGATAAATGTTATTGCATGAGCTCTATTTTCTAGTTTCATTTTTTCACGCACACTAGTTTCATTATAGTAACGTTGAAGTATCATTTTAATTACACTTCAGATTCATTTGACAATATATGTTATTGTATAAGCTATGTTTTTAAATTTCTTTTCTACACACTAGTTTCATAACTTTCATTATAGTAATCCTAAAGTATCATTTTAATTATATTTCAGGTTCATTTGACAATATACATTATTGTATGAGCTCTGTTTTTTAATTTTATTTTTCTAATATACTAATTTCATTATAACAACACTAAAATATCATTTTAATTCTACTATAACTTCATTTTACAATATATATAATTGTAGACTGATACGTCATTGGTTCATGATAACAGTAAGAAAAAAAAAAAAAAAAAGCATTATATTAGACTGGTCCACTGTATAACAAGTGTAAAATTAATGCAAAAGTGATGTGGGCTCAAAATCTCTAGGATGTAACTAATTTAAGGCAAATTATATCGACTTTCAAAAAAAAAAAAAAAAGGCAAATTATATCGTGCACCGTGGTGCATAATCGATTATGCACCGCACATCAAAACGACATCGTTTTGTTTAATGAAATGAAACGGCATCTGTTTTCCGCCGTTTCACACCCTTCCGCAAAAAGTAACTCTGTTATTCAGTTTCATTTTGTATACACTGCAGTTTCAGTTCAATACAACTACAGTTTCATTTCGATATAACTACAGTTTCATTCGATATTCATAGACTCAAATATGTGAAAATGTTATTTTATTTTATATACACTATAGTTTTATTGAAACACAACTACATGATCATTTTGATATAATTACAACTTCATTGTATAATATACACTCAAATATGTGAAATGTTATTCAGTTTCATTTTATATACACTGCAGTTTCCTTTCACCACAACTACAATATCATTTTGATATAACTGCAGTTTCATTTGATAATATAAAAATAATACGTGGGGCAGTGTCGATTTAAATATACTATAGTGTCAGTTGGTAATTAACATACAAAAAAATGCGCGCTCTGTTAACACTAACGGCACGCCGTTTCTTTACTTAAAGAAACGGTGCCGTTTTGACCGCAGTGCATGTACACCGCGGTCCACGATATAACGACCCCTAATTTAATTTGATCGCGGTAAGATGGGTGCAAATTATATCGTTGATTAGGGGCACATCGTAGACTCTAGTCTAAATTATTGACTTACATTTAATTAACTTATTATGTACATTCAGTTAACATATTATGTACGTGTAAATAATCTGATAGTACATAATATCATAACTGCAATAGGTACATAATCAATTAATTAAAAGTATATAATATGTTAATTGTAAATACATAATTTGGATCAGAATTTACAATGTGCATAGTGGATTATGGTTCACGATATAACGATTATAAGATGAGTTAACCAAACTTATTGGGTTTAGCCCAAGATGGACCTAAACCCACAAAGCGTTCTATTTATGTAATTCCATTTTGATATGGGAATATAATATCAATTGTTATACCGTGAACCCTGATCCTAAATTATATAGTTTTGAATTTTAATTTTGACGGCAAGCATTTGTTATTCAATTCACATTACAGGTTCTTTTTTCTTTGATGTAAAGCATGTGTATGTGTTTTGTGCTATGAGTTTCTGTGTCTCATGTTATGCAATTCTGTACCTTAAACATATGGGTTATGTACCTAAAATAAAGTAAACATAACATGCACTCTTGTGTCTTGTGCTTGCGTTTTTGTGTCTTGTGTTGCGCTTTTGTGTCATATGTTACGCAATTCTGTACCTGAGCTAAAGTAAATAAAAAAACATGTGTATGCATCTTGTGTTATACATTTATGTGTCTTATGTTATGCAATTATGTATTTTAAGCGTATGAATTTTGTACCTGAAATAGATTAGTAGTAGTGTAACATACAACATATTGTGTGTCTTATTTTATGAATTTATGTCTTGTATTATGATATTATGTGCCTATAGGACATATATTATCTACATAAATCATATTTGAGAATAAGTAAATATATATAATATATGTATGTGTCTTGTGTTATGAATTTTTTGTGCCTCGTGTTATGAAATTGTATACCTTAAGCGTATTGATTATGTAACTAGAATAACTTAAAATTTATGTTAAACATGAAAAGCAGGAAACTACAGAATCTATTAAATTTTAAATATCAAACGATTTCGTTTAATTCAGGGTCAACAATGCTATATGGACCTTGGTCCACGATATAAATTGCCCTATAATATAATGTAGATTGCACGGTGTGAAAATTTCAGGTGGCGATTAACCTGATGGTGAACCAATTGCTAGGGGAGTCAAGCGAGTCAGAGGTGGATGAGATGGCAAAGCTATTCTCCGATTTCGCCGATGGTTGCCTCTCTCTTCCCATTCATTTTCCAGGTTTTGCTTACCACACTGCTATGAAGGTATGCAAGATATAAGCCTTTCTACATTCTATTCATTCTTTTAACAATCCTGGGTCACACTTATGTGAGATTGCCTCACAGATCAGATCAATATTTAAATATAATATTATACTAGCAAATGTAATACTAATTAGTTAGAAATAAAATATTTATTACATATTAGAGAAAATTTAATACTTTTGAAGCAAATGTAATACTTTTACATTTTGATGTAAAAAGTATTACTTTTTTCATCAAAAGTATTATATTTACTTTATAAGTAATGAATTACAGTCAATTAATTGGGTAGTCCATTAACATTTTGCCTTTAAATATGCCTTTAAATATGCCAAAATAATAAGAGTTAATTAACATTTTGGTCTGTCAATTATTTTTCAACTGTCAATATAGTCCCTAGTTTTCAATTTTAACCAATTTGATCATCGAATTGTTTAAAATTTCATCAATTAAACGCTTTCAAGGACCAAATTGACGAAATTTTAAACAATTTGAGGATCCAATTGATTGAAATTGAATATTAAGGACTACATTAACGGCTGGGAAACAAATGAGAGACTAAAATATTGATTTCCCCTAATAATAATAAGGATAATTAAGATAGTTCTATGAGGGAAAAATTATCCTACCAAGTGAACAAAGAAAATCTTTTTCAAGGAAAACAAAATAATATCAATGTTTGGCGGAGAAAACTTTTTCCTCAAATTTGAGGTATTTTACTTCTTTTGGAACCAAATAAGAAAAAATATCATTTTCCTCAAAATTTAGGAGATTGAGTGACTTGGTAAATATTTTCCACATGCTATACAAACTTGATGTTATATCAATTGTTTAATATGTAATGTAATAGGCAAGGGAGAGTATTATTGAAAAGATCAACAAGACAATTGAAAGTCACCGAAAACAAGTCTCTCAAGAAATCGGAAGCGGTTTGCTCCGTAGACTCATGGAGGAACAAAGCATTCCTGACGATGGTCTCGCCGACTTCATCCTCAACCTTCTTTTCGCCGGAAACGAGACTACAGCCAAGACAATGGCCTTCGCTGTTTTCTTCCTCACTCATTGTTCCACGGCCATGAAGCAATTGCAGGTACATATATAAATTTCAGTTTCAAGCTAAAGTTAATTTAATTACATACACAATTATTTTTGTTGGAATTTTTAGCATAAATGGCATAGAAAGTGATTATTTTGTTATATAAATATATGTGGGTTCACTTTCGATTTGGGTCGGGACAAAGTGGATTCGAATCTTTCGTAGTGTACGCTCAAAACGGATAATGGGTGAATGTGAAATTGATTCTCGAAGTAGACATATTTGAGTTGAAAAATGAAGGTGGAAAGACTTTTTAAAAGCACTTGTCTCACATAGGTTTGTAAAGTGAGTTTGCACAACTATATATACAATAGCCTTTTAAAGGCATATTTAATTGTATAGCATAGATGCTCTCTTTTGCGCGTAGGGATATGCAAATCAACTCACAAAATGAGTATGAAAAGGCTTGTCTAGTGTACGCGGGCCAAGTGTTGCAGGTTATGCAATTGTTATGCTGTGGAACTGTGTCCACCTTGCAAGATGGGCACGGTTCTATGTTCATAATTATAAAGATATATTCATAATTTTTGAACTTCATATTCATAATTATTGAACTCTATATTCACAATTACAGAACTCTATGTTCATAATTACTAAACTATATGTTCATAATTATAAAGCTATATATTCATAATTTTTGAACTTCATATTCACAATTATTGAATCTCTATATTCATAATTATAGAACTATATATTCATAAATATGTTCACAACTCTATGTTCAAAATTATAGAACTATATGTTCATAATTTTTGAAGTATATATTCATAATTATAAACAGTTTTGGAATCGTGTCCACCTTGCAAAGTGGACACGGTTCCACAACATAATTTGCCCAGGTTATGCGGTTACATATCTGAAATAATTTCATATATTAATGCCATTGTAATTGCTTTTTATTTCACTACAGCTATAAATGCTTGATGTTGGGTAGAACTGTTTTGCCGTTGATTTGAGAACTTCAAAATCTTTATTTGATTTTCTCTCCATCTCTCTCAACTCGTCTTTCTTACAAAATTTCTGCCAACATTTCCTTTAAGGGTCCGTTTGGAAAGCAGGAATATGACTTTTGGAAAATGACTTTTGGAAAATGAGTCATTTTCGAGAAAATATTTTCCTTTCTTGTGTTTAGATGCACAATGGAAAACAGTCTTTGCTTGTTTGGTTCATTTTCCAGAAAATGAACAAAATTGTATACTTCAATTATTTTTATTTTTACTCTACTGTGTTCATCTTTCATGACTTACAATTCAGAAAAACAGAGAAATAATTCAGTCAAAACAAATAAGCACAAGAACTCTACTGTGTTCTTCTTCGAAAACCAGTGGGAAATAGGGATTAAATTTGTCTGTGTTCTTCTTCGGAATTCTACTGTGTTCTTCTTCAGAAAAAATAAGCACAAGAACCCCACTGGTTTCCGATGCGGAAATAGGGAAAATGGTTTTCGCATCGGAAATCAGTGGGAACTGGTCAAGGAAACCAGTTCTCTGGTTTCCGCCCACTGGTCAGGGAAACCAGTTCTCTGGTTTCCGAACTGGTTTCTGTGCGGAAACTAGAGAACTGGTTTCCGCAGGGAAACCAGAGAACTGGTTTCCGCATGGAAACCAGTTCCCACTGGTTTCCGATGCGGAAATTAGAAAAATGGTTTCTGCATCGGAAACCAGTTCCGGAAGAGGAGGTGTTGGGCTTTGGTTTTATGGTTATAGAATTGTTGGAAGAGGAGTTGTTGGATTGTTGGTGGAGTTTTCTTTGTTGAATGTTGAAGGAGGAGGCGTAGGAAGTAAACCAGTTTGAGTGTTTAGAAGATGGAAATGACATCCCCCCAAAAAAAGGGGAAGTCATTTTCCGGAAAATTAACCTCATTTTCCATCGACTATTCTTCATTTTTCGTTGACCACTCAATTTTTTGTCTAGCCAAACACCAGAAACTCGGAAAATGATTTCCAGAAATCATTTTTCGGGTTTCCAAACAGACCCTAAAAGGAAATGATCAAAGTGCTCGCATGTTGTTCTTGTTTACCAAAACTTTTATTTGAGTGCTCAAACTTAAAGTCGTGATCCATTTTATCCTGAGAGACTGACGCTACAACGCTCCTAGCACCCTCCGGAGTTAGCGAATCGGTTTTAAAGAAAATGTGTGTTACACACGACTTGGATTGTTATTTTCGTTAGGTTGAAAACGCCAGGTTTGAAAACACCTTTCTTTGCATTTATTTATTTTTATATAAATAAGTTAATGGTTTCGTACAAAGTTTTAGTTGGGATTAATTTTCTAAATTAAATCCTGTGTACTAGTTTCATACTAGTTTTGTGGTTGGGATTATTTTTGTGAAACTATAAATCCCATTTTTTTCGAATTATATATAATTATATATTTTCAAAATTTTGTTATACATATATTTCGTGTGTGTGTGTATATATATATATATATATATATATATATATATATATATATATATATATATATATATATATATATATATATATATATTATTTTGATCTATCGACTTATTCACAATAAATTCAACAATTTTCAGTATAACATTTTGAGTTATCGTCACTTTTAGTTCATTAACTATTATTTACTTCTCACATTTTAATTATCCTGAATTATTAAATTTGTCACATTTTGTGCACGATATACTTTTATTACCACATTTGGTCCTGTTGTTTCAAATTTCAACAACTACTTGTTAGAAAATGATAATTTGATAATAATATTGTATATTTAAATTTGACTGCAAGATTTTGCAGCCTTTGAAGCAACCTCAGATGAAATAAATTTTTTATTTTCCCATGAGTCGCTGCCAAAGATTTGATTAGTGGGACATAAAAAGCATACTCGTATATCAAAATGTGACAAAATTAATATCTATGAATCAAATATGATTATCAATGGATAATAATCGAGGGATCAAAAGTAACAATAACTTATTTTACATTCATTTATAACTTGTCCCATTATGTAGATAAAAATAATTTTAGACACAAACCAAAGATTTTTTGTTTTGTTTTGTTTTGTTTTTCTGTACGTGATACCTTTACACACGTAGATACGTGAAGATTTTTCTTAAATTTCGTCTATTATGATGTCTCTTTTCAAAAAATAGAAAATACGAGGCACATTAGTTATATCAGGTAGTAAAAAATAAATAAGTGATATATAAAAAGATTGATCCCCTCAATTATTTCTTAGCTTCTTTATATTTATAACCTATGATTTGATTAATTGGTCTTATAAATAATGTATATTTGTTATTGTCTGTTTTATTCTGAAAATTTTTATAAGCAATTATTATTATTATTATTATTATTATTATTATTATTATTATTATTATTATTATTATTATTATTATTATTATTATTATTATTATTATTGTTTGCATTATGAGTTGAAACACACCATGCAAGGGACATATTGTAATTTTAAAATTTTATAGGATGAGCATGAGAGTCTGAGGACTAAAAGTGGCTTTTGTGATGACATGATCACATGGGAAGATTATAAAGCTATGCAATGGACACAATGTGTGAGTTCAGCTTTTAACATATATATCTTTCTACATAAATTAATATATATTAACATTAGTACAGTGATAATATATTATTTTACTGTTAATAAATCAATTGTTGAATTGTCACATGAGATTTATGACCCTTTAATTATTAAAAAAAAATGTAGTGATGGAGAAAATTAATCGGGAGTTGATAGTCGTAGTAAGCAGTGGATGGAAATTAAAATAGGTTAAGTAGGATAGAATCTTCACTCGGGATGTAATTCTCTAAGGATGACATGTGTGAATTGAACAATGCGTGACTAAGCACAAGGGCGCAGGAGCACTAGAAAGCTAGGTCTCAAGACTTTAAGGGAGCATTATCAAAATAACAAGTAATTAACAAGCAAATGTAAAGTGTTAAGTATTCACATTGATAAAATAAGAGAGAACGTATATGTTTACAAGGCTATGGATTAAATTAGCTAATAGGTTAGATTCAATCTTTTAGTGTGATTCAGTCTATGTATATTATAGCCCAATTGAATAATCCTACGTTAGCCTAATTTCAAATTACAACATAAAGGAAGCAAGTAAGAAAACACAAGTGTTTGACTTGAGTTATTACATAAATGTGTTTGACTATTGACTTTAATTTGAGATAATGATGATTGCAGGTGATAGATGAAACCCTTAGAATTGGAGGGATAGCAATTTGCCTGATGAGAGAAGCCACGGTTGACATTCAATACCAAGGTATTCTGTCCATCTGATCTTCATCTATTTACGTGAGACAGTTATATGTAAGATTGTTTGTTACTTATAAAAAAAAAATGTAATATTTTGAATAAAAATGTAATACATTTAAATTAAAATGTAATATTTAGAATTGAATAGTTACTTATGAAAAATAAAAAGAGTAATATTAATTATTGATAAATTGTGTTGAGTTTGTCTCATATATGGATTAGGAATATGAGTTTGTCTTATACTAGGAGTAGGAGTGAAACGGGTAGACCCTTTGTACAGAGATTAGATGCTATAAATATATTGGTTGTATCCCTAAGGGGTGGTGTCACTACAATCACCATTACTATGAATAAGAGTATTGTTTCACTCCTGTGGATGTAGGCACATTGCCGAACCACATAAATCTTGTCTTCTTTACCCTTTACTGCCATTATTATTGATTTCTTGTTCTTGTTAATCTCAACAAATTGATATCAGAGCATAGTTGAGATGGCTAGTTCAAGTACAAAATTCGAGGTATCAAAGTTTGATGGTATAGGGAATTTTGGGTTATGGCGGTCTAGGGTAAAAGATTTGTTGGCACATCAGGGCCTTCTGAAAACCTTGAAGGCGGAAAAGCCAACTAATTTGGAAGAGGCTGATTTTGGGGAGTTGAAGAAGCAGGAAGTTACGGACGTGGTACAAGCTGATGACTCTTATTATAGTGAAGGTGATGTTCTAGCGGTAACTAGTAACAAGTTCGAACATTGTTTGGACTTGTTAGGCGTTTCTAGAGTCTAGATGTGAAGGTGGTGAGGGGCGCTGTATTGTTGGGCAACGCGGATACCAGGAGGGGTCGTGGACCTGGTATCGGTATGGGGTCGGGCTTGCCATGAGCCACGGCTGGTGTGACGGATTACTTGGGACGAAGCAATTCGTGAACATGCATTGGAAAATTGGTACATGGACCTAGTATGGGCCAGTATGGCACTGGTATGGGCCAGTATGACACTGGTATGGGTCGGGCTTGTCATGAGTCACGGCTGGTATGGGCCAGTATGGCACTGGGGGCTCAGCATGAGTCACGGCTGGTATGGGTTGGGCTTGTCATGAGACATGGACCTGGTATGGGCTGGGCTTGGCATGAGTCACGACTGGTATGGACTATGGACGGACGCTTCAGGATGAAGCGGTTCGTGAACATGCACTGGGAACGTTTGATGCTGCGTGGTGCGTGTTACTAACCAGTGGCAACTACTAGTTAGTGGAGCATTGGGCAAGGCACACGGGTTTAGTGTGACTTTGCAAGGGCGCTGTTGTGTTAGGGGCAGCGTGGATACCAGGAGGGGATATGGACCTAGTATGAGTCGGGCTTGTCATGAGTCACGGCTGGTATGAGCTGGGATAATATTAGGGATGTCAATCGGACCAGCCCACTCGATTTCGGGCTAGCCCTGTCAGGTTGTTGGGCTAATCGGTTTATTAATATTTTATTCTTGGGTTCGGTTTGGCCCTAACCCTAAACTTCGGGTTGTCGGGCTAATCGGGCGGGTTGAACCATCTGAACTAAAATTAGAAACTGAAAGTGAGTACCCATATTTAGAGTTAAGATGACAACGGAGCGGGGCGGGACGGAATGGGACGGGGCGGGAAGTATACTCCCCATCTCCGTCCTCAACGAAAAATTAAAAAAGTCCCTATCTACGTTCCCGCGAAGAATTTAGCGGGGACGAAGAATTCCGTCCTCATCAATTTTTAGTCAAAATATTAGATTAATGTTGATTTATATTTTAAAAAACTAAAAATTTTAATTTAAATTATATATATATATATATATATATATATATATATATATATATATATATATATATATTTATTTATTTATTTATTTTAAAGTATAATAATTATTCCATATATGTTAGGTCTCACATCACTTCTATAATAAAGAATAGTTTTCAATAGTTCGGGTTGTCGGGCTAGCCCTTTTAATTTCGGGCTAGCCCTATCGGGCATCGGGCTAATCGGTTTCGGGCTCGTCGGGCTAATGTGTTTTATCGGGCTAGCCCGTTCGGGCCATAGCCCTGTCGGTTTCAGTTTTTTTCGGGTTGGCCCATCGGGTTCGGGCTAAATTGACATCCCTAGCTAATATGGCTTGGTGTTACGGATTGCTTAGGACGAAGCAGTTCGTGAACATGCACGGGGAAACGTTTGATGTTGCGTGGTGCATGTTGATGACCAGTGTTAATTGCTGGTTAGTGGAGCATTGGGCTTAGTGTGACTTTGCAGGGGCGCTGTTGTGTTGGGGCAGCGTGGATACCAGGAGGGGATATGGATTTGGTATGGGCCAGATGCAGGAGGTCAGCTGAACGGGCAGTTAGCATGAGTCGCGGCTGGTATAACAAGTCGACGGCTGAGGGCGAACGGCTTAGGACAAAGCAGTTCGTGTACATGCACTGGGTAACGTTTGATGCTGCGTATGCATGTGGCTGGCTAGTTGGGATGTGCATGGTTGTTCCTACCCATGTGTATATGTGAGATAAGTCGTTTTCTCTTAAGGGGCATATTTGTGAAGGTGGAGATGGTGAGATAAGTCTTTTCTCCTAAAGGACATATTCACTAAGGTGGAGATAGTTTTTTCTCCTAAAGGGCATATATGTGAAGGTGGAGATGGTGAGACAAGTCTTTTCTCCTAAAGAGCATATTCGTCAAGGTGGAGATTTGTTGAGTTATCTTTTCTCCTAAAGAGCATATTCGCCAAGGTGGAGATTGTTGAGTTTGTCTCACATATGGATTAGGAATATGAGTTTGTCTCATACTAGGAGTAGGAGTGAAACGGGTAGACCCTTTATCCAGGGATTAGATGCCTATAAATATATTGGTTGTATCCTTAAGGGGTTGTGTCACCACTATCACCATCACTATGAATATAAGAATTGTTTCACTCCCGTGGATGTAGGCACATTGCCGAACCACGTAAATTTTGTCTTCTTTACCCTTTACTGCCATTATTATTATTTATTGTTCTTGTTAATCTCAACAAATTGTTGAGTTTGTCTCATATATGGATTAGGAATATGAGTTTGTCTCATACTAGGAGTAGGAGTGAAACGGGTAAACCCTTTATACAGGGATTAGATGACTATAAATATATTGGTTGTATCCCTAAGGGGTTGTGTCACCACTATCACCATCACTATGAATATAAGAATTGTTTCACTCCCGTGGATGTAGGCACATTGCCGAACCACGTAAATTTTGTCTTCTTTACGCTTTACTGCCATTATTATTATTTATTGTTCTTGTTAATCTCAACAAATTGTTGAGTTTGTCTCATATATGGATTAGGAATATGAGTTTGTCTCATACTAGGAGTAGGAGTGAAACGGGTAAACCCTTTATAGGGATTAGATGACTATAAATATATTGATTGTATCCCTAAGGGGTTGTGTCACCACTATCACCATCACTATGAATATAAGAATTGTTTCACTCTCGTGGATGTAGGCACATTGCCGAACCACGTAAATTTTGTCTTCTTTACCCTTTACTGCCATTATTATTTTTTATTGTTCTTGTTAATCTCAACAAATTGGTATCAGAGCATAGTTGAGATAAAATTTTTCTCCTAAAGGGCATATTTGCGAAGGTGGAGATGGTTAGATAAGTCTTTTCTCCTAAGGGACATATTTGCCAAGGTGGAGATTTGTTGAGTTACCTTTTTCTCCTAAAGAGCATATTTGCAAAGGTGAAGATAGTCTTTTCTCCTAAAGGGCATATATGTGAAGGTGAAGATGGTGAGATAAGTCTTTTCTCCTAAAGATCATATTCGTCAAGGTGGAGATTTGTTGAGTTATCTTTTCTCCTAAAGAGCATATTCGCCAAGGTGGAGATTGTTGAGTTTGTCTCATATATGGATTAGGAATATGAGTTTGTTTCATACTAGCAGTAGGAGTGAAACGGGTAGACCCTTTGTACAGGGATTAGATGCTATAAATATATTGGTTGTATCCCTTAGGGGTGGTGTCACTACAATCACCATTACTATGAATAAGAGTATTGTTTCACTCCCGTAGATGTAGGCACATTGCCGAACCACGTAAATCTTGTCTTCTTTACCCTTTTTGCCGTTATTATTGTTTCTTGTTCTTGTTAATCTCAACAAATTGTTTAATTGTTACTTAGGAGATAAATTAAAGTGCAATACTTATGACGAAAAATGTGATGATTTTTATGAAAAATGTAATATTTGTAAATCAAAATGTAATATTAAGAATTGAAGAATTACTTATGATGAAAATTGTAATACTTATTTAAGAAAATGTAATACTTATAAAAAAAGTTCAACGTTCCTTATGAATGAGGATTTGTGAAACGGTTGCATAAGAGAATTTGCCTAGAACTTAAGGGTATAAGTATCACAACACTCTCTTTATATATTGGTCAATAAATTTAAAAATTAACTATATATGTTGCATTTTGCTTGAGTTATATAGATTATATTATTCCAAAAGGATGCTTTCACTACAAGAAAAGTGCACATAGACAACACTAGAAAGACAACAGTTATTAAGAAAAGTGTTGTCTTTTGTATAAAAGACAACAGTTTGGTCCAAAACCGTTGTCTTTGATGCAACATTTTTGTCAAAGACAACGGTTTTTATATAACCGTTGTTATAAGTGTGTTGTCTTTGTGCATATTGTGAAAAGACAACACCACAACGACAACGGTTTTTTAAAACCGTTGTCTATGTGCGTTTTTTTTTTTTAAAAAGACAACGGTTTTTTTAACCGTTGTCGTTGCTGTGTTGTCTTTAAGCACACTAGAATACACAACACTAAAAAGACAACGGTTGTTTAAAACTGTTGTCTTTGTGCGCTCTTTTTTTAAAAAACGACAACGGTTTTATTTAACCGTTGTCGTTTGTGTGTTGTCTTTAAGCGCACTAGAATACACAACACTACAAAGACAACGGTTTTGCCTCAGATGGGAATTGCTTTGATCTTGTCATTGTATGATGTTGATCAATTTTTCTTGTATTTAGTTTAAGGCTCATCATCTATGTTACTTAATGAACTGACTTGTAGTATTGTTAGAATTAGTATGAGAAACTTTCTTGGTAGTTGTGTTTGATACCCCAATGGTAAGAACCACCTTGGATTGCCGGAACATCTCTCTTTAGTTTTCTCAAGTGAGACTAGACAGTCGAGGAGTATTGCACAAGTGTAAGGTGGCAATCTTCACGTGATTCTTTCCCTTGGGAAGGTATCAACCATATAAGTATTAGGAATAGTAATATACATTTTATGTATTAGAGGTTTACAATTCTCTGAATCATTTTCATATGTTATAGGTTCTCCAAAGCACCATTTATGAGGTTGACCTACACCGAATTCTTCAAAGCATTCACATATACCTACAAGATCTTGGTATGGAAGAAATCAGGAAGAGGTATGTACAGACATAGTAAATAGATTGCATGATTATTCTTATTTGTCTGGAATTTTGGTATATCTTGCTGAATGCTTGGCTCTGCTTCATTAATTAAATATTTTCTTCGGGTTTTGGTTTGATGGATTACTTAGAGCTGGAGCTGATGACAAACCATTACGAATGGTAAAAACAGTTCTACACGAACTTGTTAAGCTTCGTGGTACTGCCATAAAGGGTATGCTATATGCATGCTAGCTATCACAAAATACTATAACTTAGCGACGAAAAGTCTATTTTTTTCTTTTAGTTCATTCATTTCGATCATGCAGCATGCAGCTAATTTAATTATTTAATTTAATTTGCAGACAATGAAATTTACAAGTGCAAATGTGAGAGTAGTGATGATACTCTCCTCTACCTTTACCATAGAGAGGACATGTCAGAACTGCTACTCACTGCAAACAAGTTTGAGGTTGATGATGATGCAATACATCAACAAGTTGACCAACAAATCAATGCTCACTCCTGCTTGCAAACCATAAGAACATGCCGGACATTGATGATAAAGATTCTGCTCAAGCACTGGTAATACATTTCATTTCTATTTCGTGTTTAAAATTATTCTGATTTGAATGTTTCAAAGTGGAAATATGATGCATTTGATGCTCCAGACTTCGATGATAAAAATTCTGTTCAAGCACTGGTATTACATTCCATTTCTACTCTCTCTTCCTTGTTTCTTGCTGTTATTTAATTGCAGAATGGTTCTAGGTTTTTAATGCTTTGTTAGCTTGGGTTTAAGCCTCTCTCTTTTTCACTTGATTTGGACAGTTATTGATGATAAATTTGATTTTTATTTTTTATTTTTTAGAATATATAAGTTTGTTGCTCTGAAATTTGGGTGTAGAATGCATGTGAAAGCTCGAAATTTTGGGCATTTTAGTGCTTGATGTTTTGTAATTAATAAGGGATTTCTTTGTCGTTTGTGTTTAAGTTTCATGCATTATATTCTCATGAGATTTTATCTGAATTGTTTATCAAATTTGGGTGTCTAATAATCTCTCAAAGACTTGAAGGCTAAGACAAGAACCTGAATCCTGTGTATCTGATTTGTTAACATTTTTTTTTGGGAGTGCATTTGTATTGCTTTTTTCAAGTGTCTTTCTTTACTTGTTGGCTACACTTGTTATGATTCTCTTTAGGGAACTCATTATCTTGTTATGAACACCTTGAGTATGAATGTGGTGAGAGTAAGAGGGCAGTTTCATTTCATTGCAAATTATTTATATCTATACTAATTTATTTTCTTACTTTTTACATGTAGTTTCAACAAGTTGATTATGACAAAGCGGTTATTGATCTGGTGCGATCTGAATGGGCCGATATTCTATCAAGTCACATAGAGTAGGTATGATTTGGTCATTCGAACGTTGTGATCATTTGGACTTGAATTGGTTCGGGGAATTGTTTTTTTGTGTAGTAGTATTATGACTTGGATGATAATTAGAATTGGTCATGGAAGTCTTTTGACTTGTTATTTTGAACCTTATTAGCTTGTGCACAATTATGTAACTACACTTTGCAACATATGGTGAATGGATAAATTGTTTTTTTTTTATACGATTATAATTTAAGCAGGTGAAAAACGGTTAAAAACCGTTGTCTATTTTACAATAGACAACAATTATAAACCGTTGACTTTTCTACAAAAGACAACAGTTTATGGGTGTGACAAAAGCGATTTCAACAACACACAATAGACAACGGTTTATAACTGTTGTCTTTTAAAGAAAAGACAACAGTTAAAAACCGTTGTCTATGTACGTGACTTTTAACAACACTGGTTTTAACAACGCTTAATAGACAACGGTTAAAAAACCGTTGTCGTTGGTAGAAAAGACAACGGTTATTAACCGTTGTCTATTGCGTGACTTTTAACAACACCGGTTTCAACAACACTTAATAGACAACGGTTAAAAAACCGTTGTCGTTGGTAGAAAAGACAACGGTTAATAACCGTTGTCTATTGCGTGACTTTTAACAACACCGGTTTCAACAACACTTAATAGACAACGGTTAAAAAACCGTTGTCGTTGGTAGAAAAGACAACGGTTAATAACCGTTGTCTATTGCGTGACTTTTAACAACACCGATTTCAACAACACTTAATAGACAACGGTTAAAAAACCGTTGTCGTTGGTAGAAAAGACAACGGTTAATAACCGTTGTCTATTGCATGACTTTTAACAACACCGGTTTCAACAACACTTAATAGACAACGGTTAAAAAACCGTTGTCGTTTCTAGAAAAGACAACGGTTATTAACCGTTGTCTATGTGCGTGACTTACAACAACACCGGCTTCAACAACACTTAATAGACAACGGTTAAAAAACCGTTGTTGTTTCTAGAAAAGACAACGGTTAAAAAACCGTTGTCTATGCGCGGGACTTACAACAACACCGGCTTCAACAACAGAAACTATACCCCTACGACAACGGTTAATAACCGTTGTCTATGTGCATTTTTCTTGTAGTGTTTGTGGTTCCATTCCTCTCAGCAGTCCATTTGAATGACGACATATACCCTGAGCCTCTCACTTTCAACCCTTGGAGATGGATGGTTCCTGAGAATCAGGTTAGCTTCCAAAATAGTATCTGTCCTTTAATAGTAATAATTAAATACAAAAAAATTAAATAACATAAGAGTTCATGACATTTATAGCATCATATAATAATTAATTATTATATTTCGTTCAAAGTTATATTTGGGAGAAGTTATATTAACTTTGAACCATTGAGAAAATGACATTTTTTTGTTTATGAATGGTAAGAAAATAACATTTTTCTGCTTGTTTTAATTATACATGTTACCACTTTTCATCTATCGATTGTCTATGAAGTAATTTTTTAATCCAACTCTAACACAGTTCATGACATATATATCAAGGGCCTTTAGGGTTGGGATTCAACCTTTTGGAAAGAATGACATATATATCAATGTTACATCATATAATAGTGGGAATTCAAATAGTCTTTGATATAGAATTATTTGAGCAACTCAAGATTTACCTTTTTCATATGGTTTAAGATATAGTCGGACAAAATCAAAACTTTAGATATTAAATGATGTCATTTCCCCTCTAGTATTCAATAACTAACTATTTTCTATGTTTTTTTTTTTCTTTTTTAAAGGAGATGAGAAATTGGAAAAATAGTCCATATTTCACTCCCTTTGGGGGTGGAGCCCGCTTTTGTCCCGGTGCTGAGTTGGCTCGCCTTCAAGTTGCACTCTTTCTCCATTACTTCGTTACCACTTACAAGTATGCCTTCTTTCCATCAATCTTGCTTGGCATTTTTATTTCTGCCTCACATTTATGAATATCACGCATCAATGAAATGAACATTTGAATAAACATTATTGGACATGCATCACAATTTCTGCATATTTCCCCCCTTTTTTTTTTATAATTAATTTGTAGTTTTATTATTTGACTTTAAAGAAACATGAATAGCAATTCCACAACATCATAGTCATATTAAGTATGAGGTCTTTTCCTAATAGAGTAATCATGCCATTTAATCGAGTAGATCTCATATAATTACCTCCTATTAATTATTGGGTAATAAATTATTTTATTTTTAGTCTTTTAATTATAGCAAAACTTTTAGTTTAGATGAGCTCATACGAATGAACTAGGAAGAAAACGTGATGGATAATCGGTCCGACTCCTTTTGAAACCGGGTTGGGGAGTTAAGCCCAACCCAAGTATGAGTGGGCTGTAGAGCTAAAGAGGCCAGCCTGCCAGTCCACTTTCTTTTTTTTTTTTTTTTTTTTAATAATAACTTAATTAATACAATTATTTTAAAATATTAATCTGTTTTGATATAATCTAAGATTCAAACTTCTAACCTTAGAGTGAAGAATAATTACCTAAGCCTCTACCAATCCAACACATTAAACCTTTTAAACAAGTTTCATGTGTACTTATATATAACGTATATTTAGATAATTAGATTTTAATTTGTAATTTGTAATATAATTATAGTTTATTTAACTTATATATTTAACACTAATATAATTTTTATGTATATTTTATAATTATAATATTATTAAGTTATAAAATGTATAGTTCATAAATTTATATATTTTATGTAATAAATAAAATTTATATTAACTATATAATTATATTAATATTTATATAAAGTTACAATTAATCATATTGAATAATACTTGTAATAAATATATTAAGACTAAGTTATATGTGTGTGTGTGTGTATGTGTGAAAGTTTAACAAATGCTTCCAGCATAGTTGCTTTTATTAGGTTTAGATCAATTGAGATGAGATGTTAGGAATTCAATTCTTACTATAAACAATCTTTTACCTACCGAAACACAAAGAGCCAATAACGCCTCCACTGAAGCTTGAACTCACAACCTTCCAAATGAAAGTCCAACCCAGGTACCATTAGACCACATAATCCTGGTTGTCAATGCCCATTTAAACTAAAACAAAGTATATTTAAATAAATATGGGGTGGGGTGGCAGGTTATATGACCACCCGGTTATCCTCTATCGGCTAACAGATCGGGTCAATGAAAAATTTGGCCCAACTTGACTAAAAATCGGGCTTAACGGGTCTAATTCGTCAACCGCCCGTTTTGACGGCTTTAGTTCTATTTATGGGCATTGACTTTAAAAAATATTCATATTTTACTTCAAATTGGCCTCAAATATAGTAGCTAGGATGCGATTTTATAGTTTTCGATGAAAACCGAATATATTTAAAGTCAATACCACTCAAAAGTAAAATAAACTCTATTAATTAATTATAATTATTAATAAGAATTGAACTTGAGTCGCCATTTAAATGATAACTAATTAAGTTATTTTAATTTTTGGTCCAACTATGTCACATGCTATTTGGCACTCAAGTATTATTGTTACCACATTTGGTGCAAGACTTTTTTTTTTTTCCCAATATTTTGTCCTTTCAACTAAATCATCAAAAGAAAATAATCAAATGCATCGCATTTCAAGTTCAAAATCATGCATTAAAAAAGTATTTAGATGCTCAAGTATGTATGATTTTGAATTGAAAATATTATGAATTGTAGTCATCTTTTATCCAAAATTCAGGTCTTGTTTGGTAAATGGCTGTTAGCGGTTAACTGATTGGGTTAATTAGAGGGTATAATTAGTTGATAACATTAGCTGATTGTAGAAAGATGTTTGGTAAATTATCTGTTAGTTGATAGCTGTTTGGTATAATTTCTTTTCTCAAAAAGCTAATTGAAAAAATTACTTTGAGCAGCTTTTTTTATTTTAGCTTTTTGGAGTTAATTTTTTTTTAACAAAGTCAAACAATTAATAGTGGTCAAATAAGCCAAAATTGGCTGATAGGCTAATATTTTACGAAACAGGGTCTTAGTCAAAAGGCTAAGGCGCTGTTTGGTAAAGGGTTGTTAGCTGTTAGCAGATTGGGTTACTTAGAGGGTATAACTAGTTGATAACATTAGATGATTGTAAAAAAATGTTTGGTAAATTAGTTGTTAGCTTAGAACTGTTTAGTATAATTTCATTTATCAAAAAGCTAATTGAAAGAGTTGCTTTAAACAGTTTTTTAAATTTTAGCATTTTGAAGTTACAAAAGGCTAATTAACCAAACACTTATATTGATTTTTTAACTGAGCCAAACAATTAATAGTGGTCAAATAAACCAAAATTGGCTGATAAGCTAACTATTTTACCAAACAAGGCCTAAATGTGACCAAATTTTTTTTAAAAAAGTAAAATAGCACCAAATATGACAAATATAATACGTGATGACAAAATGTAATAATGGATTAAGAGCGCAATTAACTATAACTCTAATAAATTATAGTGATATTGGCAATTGAGTTTAATGAAATGTTTATAACATGGTTTGACATTGCGCTTCACTTCAATTTTATAAAGATGAGATGAGATTAGTCAATTATAATTTAATCAAAATATTAAAACTTTTAATAAAATTCATATGATATTAAGGGTCAAATAGGTCATCGAAGTGCACTCAATAATGCAATTAGGTCACTGAACCTAAAAGAAACTTACAATTGAGTCCCTAAACTAACCAATTTCATACAATTCTTCCAATTGGTAGGGTTCCAACAAGTCAACCCAAATTAATTTTTGAGTAAATACCTAAAATGGTCCCTCGACTATAGCTAAATTCACAAATTGATCCTCGACTTTCAATTTCAACCAATTAAGTCCTTAACTTTGCAATTTTGACACCATTTGGTCCTCCATCTATTTAACCATTTGTTGACCGTGATCGACGATCTCCAGAAGAACCTTCAGCTCTCGTTGGAGCACGTAGAGGCCTCCAGGATGACGTTGCACCGGTTCAGAAACACGTCGTCTTCTTCGCTCTGGTACGAACTCAACTACATTGAATCTAAAGGGAGGATGAAAAAAGGCGACCGGATGATAGATTGCTTTCGGCAGTGGATTCAAATGTAACAGTGCGGTCTAAAAATGCAACCAGAACCTTAAAAACCCGACGATGGACCATGAAATTACATATATATCCTCAAAAATCACAATCAACAAACGGTCAAATAGATAGAGGACCAAATTGTGTTAAAATTGCAAAGTTAAGGACTTAATTGGTTGAAATTGAAAGTCGATGACAAATTTGTGAATTTAGCTATAGTCGAAGGACCATTTTGGGTATTTACTCTTAATTTTTTTTTAAAAAAATAAATTTTAAATTTTAAAAAATAATTATTAAAAAAAAAAACGGAACTTCTGGTCGGAGAGGAAGAAACCTTCTTCGTCTCCGACCGATTTCTTCGTCGCCATGGCCGGAGACGAAGAAACCGGCTGGAGACGAAGAAGGTTTCTTCGTCTCCGACCGGAAGTCTTATTATTTATTTATTTATTTTTTAATTTTAATTAATTATTTTTTAAATTTATTTTTTTTAAAAATAATTTAATAATTTGGGATAACCTGTTGGAAACCTGCAAATTTGAGGAATTGAATGAAATTGGTTAGTTTAGCAGTCGTTATATTATAGACCGTGGTGCATGTGCACCGCGGTCAAAAACGGCGCCGTTTCTTTAAGTGAAGAAACGGCCCGCCGTTAGAGTTAACGGAGTCCGCTTGTTTGGTGAATTAAACACCAACTGACACTATAATATATCTAAACCGACACTGCAGTTATATCAAAATGATACTGTAGTTATAGTGAAATGAAACTATAGTGTATATAAAATGAAACTGAATAACATTTCACTTATTTGAGTGTATATTGTACAATGAAGCTGTAATTATATCAAAATAATCATGTAGTTGTGTTTTAATGAAACTATAGTGTATATAAAATAAAATTAAATAACATTTCACATATTTGAGTCTATAAATATCAAATGAAACTATAGTTATATCGAAATGAAACTGTAGTTGTGTTGAACTGAAACTGCAGTGTATACAAAATGACACTGTATAACAGAGTTACTTTTTGCAAAAGGGTGCGAAACGGCGGAAACTAACACTGTTTATTTTCATTTAAAAAAAAAAGACGCGCGGTGCATAATCCATTATGCACCGCGGTGCATAATATAATTTGTCCTAGTTTAGACACCCAATTATAAGCTTTTTAGGTTCAATAGCCTAATTGCATTATCGTGTATAGTTCAATGGCCTATTTTACCCTTATTCCTTTACTTATTTTGTCCTATTATTTTAGGTGGGATCAAGTGAAGGAAGACCGCATGTCATTCTTTCCATCAGCAAGATTGGTGAATGGTTTTCAAGTTCAATTAACTAGAATTTGAATACCAAGAACCTTGTAATTTATTGGTACCAAGTTATTTTTCTATCTATGTGGGGATGGTGGGTTTGAGTCTCAATTTGAATGGGTATATCTATATATTCTTCAACATTGTGAATCGTAAATAAAGACTTATCCAATTAATTTATTATACCATCCATACATTATAATTATTCATTTTAAAAATATTTATGTTGGTTTGCAAAATATCAATAAAATATTGGTTTGCAAAATATCATTTATAAATAATAATAATAATAATAATAATAATAATAATAATAATAATAAAAACCATTTTCACAACATTATTTTTCACTTCTTAACATCTTATTTTATGATTGTTCAATTCTAAAATCATTTCAATAACTTTAGTATGACTTGTTAGGAACCTGACTCTCGTATAATAACAAATTTAAAACTTAACACAAACAAACAAACACTTCATCATTGTCTTCAGACGTGTGAAACACACTATTCTATCAATTTTCAATTTTCTTTACTAAGCAACAAAGGTAATCAAACCAAAATTTTTGAGATACAAAATGATGTCAAATTTCCCAGGTTGCTTTTATGAGAAATTCACCAACGGAATAACTTGAGGTTTTAGTATGTAAAATATTTTCATATGCAGTAGTTTAGTCAATAATCGTTTTTAGAAGTTACAACAGTTTTTAGAATTATCACAACTGAGTCTTAAGTTCCCCATTCACTACTCTGTTTTTAAGAAAATAGAGGAGGTGATATATATATATATATATATATATATATATATATATATATATATATAATTTTCATATATTCTCAGGATATACGATTCTTGATTAAGTTACTGCAGAGCTTACGATAAAATTTTATGTACTAAAAATCTCAAGTTACTCCTTTGGTGAATTTGTCGAAAAAATAACTTGAGAAAGTTGATATCTTCTTGTATTTCAAAAGTTATGGTTTGATTACCATGTTTAGTAAGAGAAATCATAAGCTTTTAGGATGATGTGTTTTACATGCTTAAAAACAATGATCAAGTGTTCTCTTGTTTGTACTGATCAGTCACAAGTTCCTTATACGTAGCTCAGGTTACTAACAAGTCATACGAAGATTATTGAATTGCTTTTGGAATTGAAGAACCTTGAAATATAATACTAGGAAGTTGAAAATAATGTTGCAAAAGTAGTTTTAATATAAGAAAGTGAATAAAATATGATTTTCTTACTTTACCCCTAAAATTTTAAATATTTTTAAATTTTTTCATCAGTTTTAACCGTCAGGGATCAAATGCGCCACTTCGCTCATAACTGAGGGACTAAAAATGAATATGGTCATAACTCAAGGACTGAGTCATCATTACCATTATAACTCAGAGACTGAGTCGTCATTACCATTATAACTCAGGGACCAAACTCGCCATTTTTCCTTATTATTATAACAACAACAATAATGGCAATTAAAATAAACTAAATATTTTTGTTGAGCATAACTCTTAATTATGGATTTGAACCTCATTAGAAATAATTATAGTAATTAAGATTATGTTGTGAAATCATTCTTATAATTATAGTAATCATTCTTGCAAGTTGACCCGAGTCCACGGAATAATTTGGGACGTACAAGCTTGCCAGACGAAGATCTTCACTTTAGGAATCGTTATGCCATGAAATCGTGTTCACCATCCATCCATGGTAAACAAGGTCCCAACGGTAACGGTGCACCGTTATCTTTTTCTTTTTCTTTTTTTTTTTTTTTTTTTTTTAATTAACCGCGTGACTTTTCTTCTTCATTTTCACATTTCGCGATTTCACTTCTTTTTCGCGCAAGTTTCTTCAACATTCATAAATTATGAATGTGCAGGCATGGATTTATGAATGTGCAATTATGAAATTATGAATTTTCTTTTATGAGATTATTAATTTTCTGTTATGAAATTATGAATTTTCTGTTATGAGATTATGAATTTTCTGTTATAAGATTATTAATTTTCTGTTATGAGATTATGAATTTACAGAAAATTCATAATTACATAACTGTATTCATAATCTCATAACAGAAAATTCATAATTTAATAAATGTTTTTCTTTTATGCGATTATGAATTTTTTGTTATGAGATTATGAATATACAGTACATTCATAATCTCATAACAAAAAATTCATAATCTAAACAAACGCGTGCCTTTAACAGCACATTAACTAAATTTTTTTTTATGTAAAAAGACATCGTTTGGACCCGTGTTCATCATTCACGTTTCCAGAGCATAATTTGCGTCACTTTAGGGGATGTTAAATTCCAAATGACAAACCACTCTAGAGGAGCGTTTGCAGATAAGTCCTGAACCAATGCCTTGTAACAGCTCTACATCAATTTGGGTGCTTTCTTTTTTGATTGTGATTGTATATATGTTCCATTGTGTTGTGAACAGACATAGTAGGAATTTCTTTATAAATATTACAAGCGATGAGAACGGTTTCAAAGGAAATCTAATCGTGTGTCACGTACATTTTCTTTAATATTAATTCGTTACCTCCTAATGTTACTAGGAATGTTAAACGTCAATTTACTATGATAAAATGGATTCTAACAATATAGTTGAACACTCAATGTATATTGATGGGGTGTGGACCTCGGCCCAAGAAGAATAAGTGCAAAAGGAAAAACCCAAGAGGAAGGGAGAGGTCTAAGAAGGATAAAGAAGCCCATGAGGAATAAAATACGGCCCAAGAGGTGGGAACCCGAATAATTAACAAGGCCCGGAAGAGATTAGGGCCGAGTCCAGGAGTCGGTCCGAGCCCAAGGTCGTAACGAGGACTCGGCCGGATTGGTAAATAGCCGTTGCGCGGCATTTATGACGACATTGAAGAGCTCGGTCAAGGAGCCGTTGGGAGGCCCAGTAACGGCAGCCCCAACGACCCTGCGACGTAATTAGCACTTAAGGCCCCTTAATGTACTTAAAGTCGAATTAAAGAAGGGCCTCCCATATAAAGGCCCCTCCGAGAATGTGAAAGGGGCGAGTCCATGCCCAGAGAATAGAGAAACACTTTTTTCTACTTTTGTTCATTCCTTTACATTTCTTTAAAGGCTTTATTGAAAGGTGAATCCACCAACCAAGGTTGTGTTGGACCTCCCTGGGCCCAAAAACCCTAAAACCAACACTGGCGCCATTCGTGGGGATCGAAACGAAGGGTCACGTTTGCTCCTGAGCAGCAGGATTCACGAAGGGAGAGAGACGAGCGAACGAGAGAATGTCTGAAGAACGAAGCCGTGCCTCCAACCGCAATCGCGAGCCGGAAGTCGACTTGCGAGATCAGCTGAACCAGCGAAATGCGCAAAGTCAGGAAAATGATTCGGCGCCCCGAAACCGACCCCCGCCGATGATACCTCTCACCCCGGAGCAGATCCGGGCCATTGGACGGGCAATCGCGGTCGAGAACCGGGAGAGAGGAGAGCCGTCGGCTTCACGACCGCCGCCACGCGACCAGCAAATACCCCAAAGGACGGATGGGGACAGGCGAGGAGATCGCCGAGTAGAGGATCTGCCAACGCGGTCGGTCCATTCGAGGCTAGGCCCGAATGGGACGCGCCAATCGGTGAGAGAGCGATTGGGAGAGAGAGAGCCTAGCCGCGCACCAGCAAACCAACGAAATTGAGAGGTCACCCGAGAGAAAACCCGCACCAGGAAGACCCGAACTCGGGCATGACAGACCAAGCGACCTACTCGCAACGAAGAGCGGCAGGCCGAGTCACAGGTCGGAGAAAGTACCGAGTCCACAGGAAATCACACCCGGAACGCCGAAGACGTGGCCCACTTGACTCAAGAGCTGCGAAATTTGAAGGAGCAAATGGAAGGTCGAACCAAGTCCCTAGGTCGGACGTTGCTCACCGCCTTGCCTTCTCGGCCGAGATTATGGCGTACAAGATACCCGGCGACTTTAAGTTCCCAGAACAGGCCACCTTCGATGGATCCGGCGACCTGTGCGAGCATCTTTTGAGTTACCAAGCCAAAACGAAAGTGCTGGGGGTTCGAGATCCTGTCATGTGTCGCGCTTTCCTGCCAACGCTGAAGGGCTCGGCGCAAAGATGGCTCGTGGCCTTGCCCCCGGGCTCGATTAGCAGCTTCGAAGAGTTGGCCGACCGCTTCATGAGTCATTATGCGGCTAACATCAAACCGCAAAAAGATTTAACACATTTGGGAGATATCCGCCAAGAGGAGGGTGAGTCTCTCAAAACTTACCTGGCTCGATGGCAAAAGGAGATTCAATCCATTGAAGAGGTAGAGGACTAGACTGCCCTCACCTTCTTCATCGAATCGCTGCGATCCGGCCAACTGTATCGTGACCTTCGGGACAACTGGCCCGCCACCTACGCGGAGGCTATTCACATGGCCAACAAGTGGGCCAATACGGAACAAGCTGTAAAGCATAAACAACAACGAGAAGTCGGAGGATCCTCCGGGGGGAAGCGAACCCGGGCGGAGGTACGGGAAAGACGTCCAGACCCAATCGGCGACCCGAAACTCGACGCGCATACGACAGACCCAGCATCCAGCCTTACCGGTCGACCTCTCAACATCCAATACATGAAGTACAGGCCGTCGCGCCGCCTCCGCCCCCTCCGACCGGAGAGTGCGCAATAAATGAGGACCCGGGTAAGTCGTCTAAGTATCGTCGATACCACAAATCCTACACCCACAACACGGAGGAGTGTTACTACCTGAAGAAAATCATGGAGTGGATCATCTAACAAGGGACACCGCCTCCCAATCAATGGCGAAGAAGATCGACGACTTGGGAAGATGGCGACCCCCCAGAGGCGGTCGAAGGCAATCGCGGCAAGCAGCCGGCGACTGACGAAGGAGAAACCCAGTGGAGGCAGAAGCCAGTTATTAATATGATAGTCGGCGGACCTGAAGGGGGCGATTCTGCCAACACTAGAAAGGCCTGGGCTCGGCAACTATACGTGGGGATGGTATACAGGCGAGAAGGTGGCTCGAAGAAAGCGTGTCGAGAGCCTATCGTCTTCACAGACAAAGACCTACCCACCGGGGAGACACCGCATCGCGACGCTCTAGTCATCGCAATGGACGTAAATGGAGTGGTCGTCCGGCGAATCCTAGTGGACACCAGAAGCAGCGTCAATGTCTTATATCTCGAGACCTTCGTCAAAATGGGGCTATCACGGGAACAACTAGCCTCAGTCAAGACACCACTAGCCGGTTTCACGGGCGACTCCGTGGAAATCGAGGGATCCATTATTCTGCCCGTCGAGGTTGGTACCTATCCTGATGTACAGAAGATAGACATGAAGTTCATCGTGGTCGACTTGGCCTGCTCGCACAACGCAATCCTCGGCTGGCCCGGTTTGGAAGACCTGGGAGCCTTGATCTCCATCGAGCACCTTTGCTTATAATTTCGAACACCAAGCGGGGTAGGTACAGTGCGTTGCGACAGGAGGGCCGCCCGCGACTGCTACCTACAAGCTTGTCGAGGTATGGGCAAGCGGGAGATGCAAGTTCATGAGATCACAGAACGACCCCCGAAGAACACGATGCCACCTCGCCGGAGCTGGCCGTAGAGTTGGAGGAAGTTGAGATTGATCCTGAGCGATCGGAAAGACGAGTGAGGATCGGAGTAGGCCTCCGAAAAGAGGTGCGAGAAGAGGTCATCAGAGTGCTTCGAGAAAACCGGTTGGTCTTCGCGTGGGGACCCGAAGATATGCCCGGAGTGGACAGGTCTATCATCTGTCACCGGCTCGCCGTCGACCCCGACCATAGACCCGTGATCTAGAAGAAGCGATACATGGCTAACGATCGAAGAGAGTTCGTAAAAAAGGAAGTAAATACGCTGTTGGCTGCTGGCCATATCCGGGAAGTCAAGAATCCGGACTGGTTAGCCAATGTGGTACTCGTGCCAAAGCCACCAGCCTGGCGGATGTGTGTAGATTACAACGACCTTAACAAAGCCTGCCCAAATGACCCTTTTCCTCTGCCTTGGATCGATCAGTTGGTCGACGAGACGGCAGGGTCGGCGTTACTAAGTTTCATGGATGCCTTCTGAGGGTACCACCAAATCTACATGCACAAAGCCGATGAGGAGAAAACGGCGTTCCTGACCCCAGATGACGTGTACTGCTACCAGGTCATGCCCTTTGGACTCAAAAACGCAGGAACCACATATACACGAATGGTCGCCCGACTGTTTCAGGATCTGTTGGGAAAATCCATGGCAGCCTACGTGGATGATATGCTAGTGAAGAGTCGGGAAGAGGTCAATCATGCTGGGGACTTGGCCGATTGCTTCCAAGTAATGCTTAAGTATAACTTACGGCTCAACCCCAAGAAATGTTCCTTTGCTGTGCAAGGTGGGAAATTCCTGGGGTACATGGTGACCAAGAGGGGCATTGAGCCCAAACCCGAGAAGGTACAGGCTATAATGGATATATAGCTTCCCAGCACTGTTAAAGACCTACAACGATTGACCGGTCGACTGGCTGCCCTAAGCCGCTTCCTAAGTAAGTCGGCGGACAAGACTGTGCCCTTTTTCGAGGCTATGAAGAAAAAAGAAGGTTTCGTATGGACGGCTGAGTGCCAACAATCCTTTTAAGAGCTGAAAAGATACCTTTCCACACCTCCGGTGCTGTCCACCCCCAAGTCGGTGAACCTTTGTTTTTATACCTGGCGACATCCCCCAAGGCGGTGAGCCCAGTGCTTGTTCGAGAAGAGGAACGGACCCAACATCCGGTATACTATGTGAGTCGTTCCCTGAAGTCGACCGAGACTCGGTACACACCTCTGGAGAAAATAGTTTATGCCTTGGTAATTACGGTGCGCAAGTTGGCACCCTACTTTCAGGCCACACCGTTCGAGTTCTGACAGACCAACCTCTGGGAGGCGTATTGCGAAATCCCACATCGTCCGGTCGACTCGTGAAATGGGCAGTAGAGCTAACCCAATATGGGATCGAGTACTAGCCTCGCCCTTCGATTAAAGGGCAGGCCCTGGTCAACTTTTTGGTCGAGTGCATCGCGAGAGAAGACGATCAGACCTTGGTCTCCGAGGAAGGCCCCGGCGAATGGTGGGAGGTCCATGCGGATGGAGCAGCGAGTCGCCAGCATTGCGGCGACGGAGTCATGCTGATCACCCCCGAAGGGTTCAGACTCTATTACGCTCTGAGTTACTTGTTTCAGACATCCAATAATGAAGCCGAGTACGAGGCAGTACTAGGAGGGCTTCGACTCGCCAAGACATTAGGGGTGGACCGCCTGCGGTTCAAGACTGACTCGCGCCTGGTAGTAGGACAGGTGTCCGGAACCTGCGAAACCAAGAACGCCCGGATGACTCAATACAAAGAGAAGACAGCGAAACTATTGAAGGGATTTGTGGCCTATGAGATAGAATACATCGCGCGGGCCAACAACATGGAGGCTGATATACTATCGAAGATCTCCTTGGAAGGCGTGCCAGACCATCTTGTGAGAATTTGCCAGAAGGAGGAATTACTCTGACCCAGCATAGAAGAAACAACCACTGAAATTCAACAAGTGATGACCCAAGAATGGGACCGTGACAAAAATCCGGAAATGTTTTGGATAGAAGACATTCGCCGTTACAAGGAGAAGGGAGAGCTTCCAGACGACTCCGCGGTCGCTGCCCGAGTTCGCCGCAAGGCTCCTTCATTCAAGATCATAGATGGGCAGTTGTATAAGCGATCATTCGGGGGTCCTCTCCTCAAGTGCCTGCTCAAAACGGAGGCGAAAAAGATAATGGGTGAAGCTCATCGTGGGATATGCGCGGCCCACCAAGGCGCACACACATTCGCCCGGAAGTTAGTCGTTCAGGGCTACTATTGGCCTATTATGACACGAGACTGCATAGAGTGGATAGCGAAATGCGTAGTCTGTCAAGAATTCGCTCGGAAAGATACTCGGCCCGCTACCTTTTACACGCCAGTCACCACGGCCATCCATTCGCAAAATGGGGTATTGACCTGTTGGGTCCTCTACCGGTCGCCCCCGGACGTCTAAAGTTCTGCGTGGTGGCTATAGATTACTTCACCAAGTGGATTGAAGCTGAGCCGTTGGCCACCATAACCGAATATCAATGTCGACGCTTTCTATGGAAGAAGGTGATTTGTCGTTTCGGGCTACCCGAACACATAGTCAGTGACAACGGTCGACAGTTCGACTGCCGACCATTTGCCGATTTTTGCTGACGACACAGCATACGACACACTAAGGTGTCGGTCGCCTACCCCCAGGCCAATGGGCAAGTTGAAAATGCAAACCGCACGATCGTGGACGGTATCCGAAAAAAGTTAGAAGACGTCAGAGGAAACTGGGCGGAATTACTTGATCGAGTCTTATGGGCTTATCGGACCACCCAAAGACGGGCGACTGGCGAGAGCCCATTCTCTTTAGCATACGACTTTGAAGCCAAGGTACCTATAGAATTTGTCGAGCCCACTCACAGAGTCCGCAATTATTCGGATGAGGGAAACGAGGAAAGCCTCAGGATTGAAAAAACATCTTAGAAGAACGAAGGGAGGCCACGCATGCCCGCATGGTGGAGTAGCAGCAGACTGTGAAGAGATACCGAGATCGATGAATTCGCCCGCGAACCTTCCAAGTGGGCGACCTCGTGCTGCGAGATCGACATGCTAGTCTACCCATGGAGGGGGGAAAGTTCGCTGTCAAGTGGGAAGGGCCCTACGCATTGCCGCTGTGGTCCAGGCCGGTACATACAAGCTAGAAACCCTAGAAGGAAAGCCCGTCGATCGGATTTGGAATGTAATCCACTTGAAGAAATATTTTCAGTGAAAGGTCAGTCATGTGTGTTCGTTTAAAGTTCGACTTTTGAATAAAATGCCTATAGCTTTTCGCATACTGGCAACAGTTTCCGAGAAAAAGCCTAAAGGGTTGCCTCGACTGAGGGACTCGGCGAGAAAAGAGAAAGAAACAAGGGCTCAGACCCTTAGACGTTTCCGAGAAAAAGCCTACAGGAGTCACCTCGTTTGAGAGACTCGGCAAGAAAAGAGAGAGAAACTAGGGTATCGACCCCAAGACGTTTCTGAGATAGAAAAAGCCTAAAGGGTCGCCTCGACTGAGGGACTCGGCGAGAAAAGAGAAGGAAAAAAGGGCTCAGACCCTTAGACGTTTCCGAGAAAAAGTCTACAGGAGTCGCCTCGTGTGAGAGACTCGGCAAGAAAAGAGAGAGAAACTAGGGTTCTGACCCCAAGACGTTTCTGAGATAGAAAAAGCCTAAAGGGTCGCCTCGACTGAGGGACTCGGCGAGAAAAGAGAAGGAAACAAGGGCTCAGACCCTTAGACGTTTCCGAGAAAAAGCCTAATGGGCCGCCTCGACTGAGGGACTCGGTGAGAAATGAGAAGGAAACAAGGGCTCCGACCCTTAGACGTTTCCGAGAAAAAGCCTACAGGAGTCGCCTCATTTGAGAGACTCGGCAAGAAAATTGAGAGAAACTAGGGTTCCGACCCCAAGACGTTTCTGAGATAGAAAAAGCCTAAAGGGTCGCCTCGTTTGAGGGACTCGGCAAGAAAAGAGAAAGAAACTAGGGTTCTGACCCCAAGACGTTTCTGAGATAGAAAAAGCCTAAAGGGTCGCCTCGACTGAGGGACTCGGCGAGAAAAGAGAAAGAAACTAGGGTTTCGACCCCAAGACGTTTCTGAGATAGAAAAAACCTAAAGGGTCGCCTCGATTGAGGGACTCGGCGAGAAAAGAGAAGGAAACAAGGGCTCAGACCCTTAGATGTTTCCGAGAAAAAAAAAAAGCCCAGGGGAGTCGCCTCGACTGAGGGACTTGGCGAGAAAAAGAAATGACGGGGCACTGACCCTGAGCAATTTCTAAGTTAGAAGAAGCCTAAAAGTCTCCTCGGCTAAGGGACTCGGCGGGTTAGGCAGCAGAAGGAAGGTTAGGGTGTCGACCCTCTACTCTTTCGAAGAGCAGAGCACACTAAGAGTTGCCTCGATGTAAGGACTTGGCAGAGAGAATTTTGACATGTAAACAAAAATTGCATAAATAGGAAAAGATGCAAGAGGAGTTCTAAAAACAAAAGTTTCATTCATAGAAGTCCCAAGGGGGAACTAACCCTTACAAAAGGAAAATTATGAAAATCCTAAGCTACGGGGGAGGGTACATCAGCGTCGACCTCCTCGACTCGCTCCTCTGCCGATGTTCCAGCTGGAGGAGTGGGCGAAGGGTCTTCCGCTGAAGGCAGCTGCTCAGTCGGCACCACCGAGTCCGCCACGGAAAGGGCCGCTGGAGAAGGATCAGTGGCCGCCACGGCCGCCTCAGGGGCCGGCAGAAGGTCCAACACCGGCTTGAAACCCCAACCTTCAGGAGTGAAACTTGGATCCCGGGCTAGAAGAAGGCTGTGTATCTCCAGCTGCGCCTCACGGAAGCCCAGGCGGTAGTCGCGCTCGCCGAGGTCCAGCAGGTACTCGTCTCCTTCCGGAGTCGCCAGCACCTCTCGACGACCCTCGACCGCCAACTTCACGTCTGCCTCAAAGGCAGCCGACTTCTTGTAATCCGCGACGGCAGTAGCGGTGGCAGCGGTGGCCTTGTCTCGCTCCGTCTCCCACTGGAAGCTTGGCCGTGTGGACCTCCCTTGCCTTGACGAAGACAGCTTGCTCTTCTCGGTGGGCCTCCTCTAATTGTTGCAGACTGTGGCCGAGGGCCTACATTGTTGTCTTGAGGGCCTGTATCCGCTTCCTCAACTCCAGCTGGAAAGTGAGGTTCTGAAAAAAAGGTATGTTAGGGGAAAATCAAGGAAGCAAGAAGAAAGTAAAAGGTAAAAGAAGTCAACGAGAACTCACCCGGTAAGACTGGCGCAGAGAGGCCTCCAGGATGTACTCATCCTGCATCTTGTTCACCGCCTCCAGGTCCTTGGGGAGGAGAATGTGTTCGGCCCAATTCTGGACCGAGTAGTTTCCCTGCCATATCTGGGCGTCCTCCTCGAGCTCCAAGCTCAGCCGGATCTTCTTAGAGGGAGGTGCATCCGACTGCTCCAGCGGACGCTTGGAGCTTGGGCTCTCCGTTGGGACCGGAGACGGAAGCCTGGAGGGAGAGGTAGCCGGAGACGTCGAAAGGTCCACCACATTTCTTGGTGGAGTTGGAGTCGCCCGGGGAGCTGGAGAAGGGAGTGAGGAGGAAACTGCCTGAGTACCTGTCGACCGTTGTGACAGTCGGCGTCTCATATTTTCAGCACGGTCGGCCATGGCTGGTGTTGGAGCTTCGGCTTCGTTCGAGCTGGTGGAGTCGGAGTCGTAAGGGCCTGCACAGAGTCGAAGAGTTAGTAGAAAGCAAAGAATGAAAGCAAAGAGAGAGAGGGAGTTATGAAAGGCTACCTATGGTGGCCACCCAAGTTGGCAGAAGACCCCATTTCGCCATGGCCCATACCTGGGACCAACGTTTGACGGAATAGGGCCCCATGCCCTTCAAGAACTCGGCGCCCTGGATCGCGTCCGTGGTGAAGACAGCGCGCTGGGAGCAGGGTTTAAAGAGAGCAGCCGGCCACATGGTGGGGAAGGTGAAGGTAGAAAAGGAAGGGCGAATGAAGAAGAAATAGGGTTTCTAGTCCTTTATGGAATCTAGAAGACCCTCAAAGAGTTGACCGCCGGGACAGGCAGAGACTTGGACGAACCTTGGGGAATGCGACCCGACCTTGTTCACCATGAACAAGCACCTAAAGAGATCTAGGTCAGGCTTGCAAAACCACCAGTGACACAGAGTGATGAAGCAAACAAGAAGGCGGTGCGAGTTGGGCACCAGTTGACCCGGGACCAAGTTGTAATGGCGAAAGAAGAGAGAGAGAAATGGAGAAGGTGGCACTCGAAAGCCAAAGGCCACCGAGTGCAAATGAATGCCGACACAACCCTCCGGCGGGTCGTAAATCGACCGGCCTTCTGGTGGAAGGACGGTGGCCGAAGGACCTAAAAGAAAACGGGTCATATCGAGGTCCGCCTCGGTGATTAATGACGGAGACCCCGCCGGCCGGGATATGGGGTCAAACTTACCCCTCGGCCGTTGGGAACCGTCGGGAAGAGCAGCCACCGTCGTAAGAGGGGCCGGGCTCAAAGGAGTAACCGCCCTCGAAGAAGAGGGGGTCGGCTGAGACGAAGACGCTGATGGAGGATCGAACGGGATCTCCATACGGCGAGTCGAAGAGGAAGAAGACGAAGTTGAGGAGGAGGAAGTGGAAGAAGAAGATCCCGCTGAGCGGCGAGAAGAAGAAGAAGAAGAAGAAGAAGAAGAAGAAGAAGAAGAAGAAGAAGAAGAAGAAGAAGAAGAAGAAGAAGAAGAAGAAGACATAGGCACCAACCTGGAAGGGCTCCGGCGAAAGAACAAGGAGGAGAAATTTGAGCTCGATTTAGAGGTTTTTTCTTTGCAGAATTTCTGGGTGAAGTACGTAAAAGAGGGAAGAAGACGTATTTAAACTTGGGAGAATCCCAAGGGGTTTCCACGTGTCGATCACTTATTGGAGAATAGAGAGGGTCGATGGAATGTGATGGGACGGCTGCAATGAATGCCATTGGAAAGCAGAACGACGGTTGGACCTAGGGTTAGCCTAAGATGGCGTGTCTGTAAACCCTAGGTCAAGGATGGGTTGAGATGACCCGGTCTACTGACACAAGGCCCATCCTTGGCCATGACCACTGGGCTGCCCGGATATAGGCCAGGTCATCCGAAGAGTGATCGTTGGGCCGAGCCCATCAGTCGACATAAAGCAACTCTAGGCGAGTGAAAAACCCGGCCGAGTCCATCGGTCGACATAGGAGTCGACGCCGACTTCACGTCGCAACAAAAGTATAGTTTGGTGACAGTCTAAGTCAAGTAAGAAATGAAGAAAGACAATTTTATTGATCAAGGATAGATAAAAGCCCACGACTCGGCCACGTTACAAGATAAAGAGGAATATGAAACGATAAGTCAAGAACTATTCTTCTCTTTCGCTGGGTAGACGGAGGTGGACCCTCTAGGAATAGCTGAGGGCGAAAAGGAGGCGGACTCGGATCCGGTTCCGGCACGTCGTCCAAATAAACGGTCGGCTTCCTATCATCGATCATTTGGAGGGGCCTCTCAAGGGCGCTGGGAGACATGGCCACCCGAAAAAGAGGAGGAACCTCCCACACCTCTTCCTCGTCCAGCGCCGGCTCCTCCACTATCGGCTTCGCTCGCCGCTCAGACCAGTCCACATAAACCAAGTCCAACATGTCCGGCGGCACCACGATGGGATCTGAGGAAGAGTCGCCCACCAAGCGGCCACCATTGGCCAGCCTCTGTTGCCTTAGCTTTTCCAGTCGAGCATGCTCCTTTTGGCGGATGGAGAAACGACGATCGCCGGCTCGGTAACTCATGATCAGAGTTGCAGGAGTAAAAAATGGTGAAGAACATAAAGGAAAAGGAACCCCTTTATATAGCTTAAAGGGGGGCAAATATCTAAGCGAAGATCACGGAAGGGAATCGTAACTGCCACCCTCGGGCTGGATTGGACAATATTCAGGAATCTCTGTCAGAGAATGGTTCCATCGAATCCGCTTGGGAAGAACAAAGATTCGCACTTTATCTGGAAAAGTGAGATCTCTCAGGGATACTAAGGGGATAACGGTTGCCAGACCTCGGGATAAGACGTCAAGCCGACTCGGAGATCGGCCGACTGGTGAAGCCAGTCGAGTGAAAAAGAGGATACCAAAAGGAGAAAGTTACGTGGATTATTATTATTCAAAGAGGCGGTACATTAAGAAAGGAACTTATTACATCAACAGATAAATATATATATGTTCCTTTTACATCTCTCCCTTGAAGACTTCACTCGACGTTGCCGACAAACCCCGGTCGACACAATCACTCATCGGGGGAAGAAGACTCGTCTTTAAAGAACATCTCCATCGATGGTCCGTTAGGAGAAGGACAGAACGAATCCCAGAAGGCCGGCATAAGAGGCGGAACGATGGGCGCCTCATCATCCGGATACAGCTCTAGGTAGCAGGCGAAATCAGCATCGGTCATCAGATCCGTCGCCGGCCCGTCCAAGTCGTCGAGAGGGATGGTGAAAGTCATTTTGAAGGCCAGTGCTCTGGAACCGCCACCTCCACGAACGATCCGTCTTGTGCAGTGACTCGAGCCACAGTCGGAGGTGGGGGGTCGGCCAAGGATTGAGTGTTTGCCACAGAGGACGGAGCCTCAATCGACGCCTGGGAAACAGAGGAGGTGGTGCTGACATGATGCCTTCTGGAGGAAGGACGAGGAGCCTTCTTCTTGCCCTCTTTCTCCAGTCTCGACCTCTTAGAAGGAAGGGGGCGACGCGGCGACCCGAAGTCAATTTTCTTCCCTTTCATAGGGGAACGACCCATGGTTGACCAACAGGAGTGAGGAAAAGACACAAGGAGCAGGGTGCTATTTATAGGGTCTCTAGGGATGATGAAGGAATCTAAACGGCCCCAGCGAATCAGGAAAATCCCAAGGAATTTGGGCGTTACTCGGCCGATTAAGGGCGATTGATTGGGAAGATTTGCGGATGGAGGAAATAAACATTTCTACTTTCCGATATCCGCGTTAGAGGACCGGATATCGGAAAGTGAGGGACTAGTTGATGGGGTGTAGATCCCGACCCAAGAAGAATAAGTGCAAAAGGAAAAGCCCAAGAGGAAGGGAGAGGTCTAAGAAGGATGAAGAAGCCCAGGAAGAATAAAATACGGCCCAAGAGGTGGGAGCCCAAATAAATAACAAGGGCAGGAAGAGATTAGGGCCGAGTCTAGGAGTCGGTCCGAGCCCAAGGTCGTAACGAGGACTCGGCCGGATCGGTAAAGAGCCGTTGCGCGTCATTTATGACGACATTGAAGAGCTCGGTCAAGGAGCCGTTGGGAGGCCCAGTAACGGCAGCCCCAACGGCCCTGCGACGTAATTAGCACTTAAGGCCCCTTAATGTACTTAAAGCCGAATTAAAGAAGGGCCTCCTATATAAAGGCCCCTCCGAGAATATGAAAGGGGCGAGTCCATGCCCAGAGAATAGAGAAACACTTTTTTCTACTTTTGTTCATTCCTTTCCATTTCTTTAAAGGCTTTATTGAAAGGTGAATCCACCAACCAAGGTTGTGTTGGACCTCCCTGGGCCCAAAATCCCTAAAACCAACAATTGTTTTCGGCAAACTTGAATAAAGGAGCACTTCAGAATTTAGAAAAGTTGGGAGAAGATTTTCTGGAAGCTTACGAGAGAGTATAGAGAAAATCAAAATTTTCGTAGTGTTGTTGTAAAATTCAACCTGCCCAACCACAAGTTTTTATATGAGTATATGAGTACGTGGATCCCGCTCGTGGAACTCACTGTTCCCAGACCACGAATGTTCCACGATCGCGGATCACACTCGTGGACCTCACTGTTTTCTATCCACGAGCATTCCATGATCGTGGACAAGCTCTCTTTCGATGCTCCGCTTTGCTCTCTTCTTTGGATGCTCCGGTTCATGCTCATATGTCTTCCTTTAAGCTCAATTCCCTTCACAAACACTAAAGTACAAGACACTGTAGAGCTTTGCAATACATTAGCACATTCATGCATATTAGACCATAAATCAACCACAAAGGATCACAATTAAGCATCAAACATCCCCATTAAGACCCTTATAAATGAGTGTGATTCCGAATTTAGAAAGCATATGGTATGGTAAAATGGTAGTGTTGAAGGGAAATGGAGAAAAAAAATTGATTGGCGTTGTAGATAAGTTGAATACTTGAAAGTTGAAATCTTGAATTATGCAATATTTGTGTATATTTTTGCATTGATTGTGACAAATTGAAACTTGAAACTTGAATTGCCATTTGCCTAATTTGTCAAGTTTATAAATTTATAATGGTTTCATTAAGTGCTTCGGTAACTCAAAAGTGTTGGATCTTCTGAAACATCCACAGTTCAAAGGAAATCAAATGATATAGGTTGGGATTATGCTATTCTAGTTAATGGGAAAATTTTGGATAAAGTAAAGTGTTTGTTGTGTGGAAAAGTTATGTCTGGTGAGGTGTATAGAATAAAAAGACATGTTGGTCATATACAAGGAAATGTTACTCCATGTTCTAAATCTACAAAAGATGACCAACTTAAGTGTAGAAATGCACAATGAAACAAAGATGAGAAGGAAAAATAAGAAAGTTGGTTATGCAAATTTAAGAGCCGAGATGAATATTGATGATAGAATTGATGTTGATGAGTTGCAAGACACTCTTGAAGGCGTTGGAGCTATGAAGCTACATCGTCCACTTGGCCCAATGGATAAATTTGCAAATCACATCAATCTGGAATCTTTAATAAATTTAGGTAAGGCATTGCAACAACAACGGATTGATGGTGCATTATTGAAAGGAAATGACAAACCGAGTGAAGGAATATATTTGTAAATGGTCATATGAAGCCGCTCTTCCTTTTTGTGCATTTGAAAAAGATAGCTTCAAGTTGATATTAGAAGCAATTGGACAATTTGGTCCGGGGTTGAACCGCCAAGTAGATTTGATATGAGTGAGTTATACTTGAAAAAAGAAGTTGATAGAGTTCGTGAGTCTTTAAAGACACATGAAAAGGAATGGAAGCTAAATGGGTGCTCAATAATGACGGATGCTTGGACCGATAGGAAAAGAAGAAGTATAATGAATTTATGTGTCAATCCAAGTTTGGGCACCGTTTTCCTTTCTTCAAAGGAATGTTCAATTGATGCACACACAAGTGATTACATTTATCAGTTTGTTGAGCATGGCATTCAACAAGTTGGGGCCGAAAAATGTAGTACAAATTGTCACAGATAATGCCTCAAACAACATGGGAGCATCAAAGTTGTTGAAAAAAAAAAAAACCAAACCATCTTTTGGACTTGTGCCACTCACACCATAAATCTTATGCTTGAAAGCATTGCAAGTCTCCCAAGGTACAAGAAGGTTCTTGATCAAGCAAAGTTTTTCACAAGACTTTAGCATTGATGAGACAATTCACAAAGAAGAGAGACATAGTGAGGCCCGGTGTAATTAGATTTGATTCTTCATTCCTTACTTCACAATGAATGCAAATTTTCTAAGATGGTTAATGGAAAGTTAGCATACTCAACCATATTGAGTATGAGATTTTGGCAAGGTGTGATGGCATGTTTGAAGATTTTTGCACCGTTGGTGAGAGTGCTACGACTTGTAGATTGTGATAAGAAGCTTTAAATGGGGTTTGTATATAGTGAGATTATGAGAACAAAAGAGGAAATCAAGCATGCTTTGTCCGATCTCCCAAGGAACTATGAATCAATCATACAAATTATTGAAGAAAAAATGAAAGATAAACTTGATATTCCTCTTCATTGGATGGCGTATGTAACACCCCACTTTTCTTAATCTAAATTCCCGAATACTTAACTTAAAAGATAACTAAACAAGGCAAAGATACGATTAATAACTTTAAAAAAATCCCAAAAGAGGTGTCACCACCACAGTCACCACACACGATGACTGCACATGCTAGGAAAGTACTGTCTAGAGTCAAGCTCAACAGTCTACAAAACATCTAACAACTGAGTTTTAAACATCCATCAATAAAATAGAGTCTAGACTAACATCTAGAAACTCTAAGGTACGCGCTAATCTATCTCGATCGCGCTCAAACACTGGGTCCACCTGAAAGGGGTTAACAAACAAGCAAATAGAAAACAACCCGTTAGCACGAATGCTAAGTATAATGCCACTCAACCTTGTAAAGTACTATAGATATACTTTTGGAAAACATTTGGCAATCACATTTAGATCAAATATTTCCACATACTGAAACGATAACTCATATCATACTCATCAATAAGTTCTATATGCTTGTAACCTAATTACCAAATAGGCATGCTTTCTTAAGTACTCCACTTATCATAAATCTCATGCTTTCATAGATATTTCTGAACATGGCTCGTACTGATAGATAAGGAGATACTTAAAATTTAACAAGCAAACTCATGCTATTAAGTTGATCAATGAACAACAATACAATATCATACTTCTTTTCAAGCTTTTATGCTAAACATGCAAGTCATGAAATCCATGCAACAAGATAACCGTGATGCTTTAAGTATAAGTATATAGATAGATATTGTAACACCCCGAAATTTTTAAACTTTTAAAACTTATATAATGAAGGTAAATCCTTATTAAATCTCAAAACCAAACATAAGAGTGCGGGGTGCTATGCCACATCTGAGCTGGAGAACTCAGATGCACAGGCTAACTAACTAAAATCCTCAATGCAAACGTCAATACATAACCATGGCACGCAGGCTGAAAGGGAAACTAACTAATCTATGCTTCGGATCTCTAGCGCGCTCCGGGTTTACTCATCGGTGCCTGAAAGCCAAATATATCTGTTCAGCGAATGATGCTGGTAACCCACTCCAACGCGTTGAAATACAGTATATATATATATATATATATATATATATATATATATATATATATATATATATATATATATATATATATATATATATATATATATAGACTTGCACTCGGGTGCGAACGGCTCGCCCAGGCGCGAAATAGGAATGGATTCTGTCCGTCCACGTGTCCAGATCTAATGGATGAGAAACACTGATTTTTTAAAAAAACGCGGTGGCATTTTCGTAAATAATTGAACATCGAAGTGCAAGTAAAATGTATTACAAGTGCATGTAAAATGTATTATCGGTGTAAGTAAAAATTTACACTGGGCATCAATACTTAGTTGCACTATAGTTATAAGTAGTTGCACCTATAGTTCTAAGTAGTTGCACACATAGTTATAAGTAGTTGCACCTAGGTGTATGAATGTTTGCGAGTGGTTTTCAAGGGTATTACTACCCGCTGAACTCAGATCAATGAATGTTAACAAGGCAAAATTACATGCACTTATAGGTGAAAGTAGGTGAACCTATAGTTATAAGTAGTTGCACCAATAGTTATAAATAGTTGCACATATAGTTATAAGCACACCCAGGTGCATGAATGTTTGCGGAAAGTGAATGCTAACAAGGCAAAATTACATGCACTTATAGGTGAAAGTAGGTGCACTTGTAAGTGATTTTACTTGCACTTCGATGTTCAATTATTTACGAAAATGCCACCGCGTTTTTTTTAAGTTATTAGATCTGGACACATGTCGCACGCTGATTTGTTCGCATTTCCCTCCTGAGCACTTATTCGCACCTGAGTGCATCCCTATATATATATATATATATATATATATATATATATATATATATATATATATATATATATATATATATATAGAAGAGCGCTCATATGCGGCGGGGTCTTACGGTGCGGCGGTGCGGTCAAATTCCAGAATACACCAACACTGTTAACAATATGCACCAACAGTGTAATAAAAACACACCCCAATGAAATGTAATAAAACATCACAAAATACACCACAGACTCAAAAAAACACACCATATAACTCACCACCCCCAATGGTGTATTTCCGAACAGTGTATGGTGTTTTTACTCACACCTAATGGTGTGTGTTTGGTGATGCAGGGCTCTGTTGACTCTGTTTTGTGTGGTGTATTTCCTAACGTTGATGGTGCATATTTGGTGAACTATTGGTGTTGCCGCACCGTAAGAAATAACCGCACCGTAAGACACTGCCGGACCTGAATATATATATATATATATATATATATATATATATATATATATATATATATGTATATATATATATATATATATATATAGGAAAACCATTTTGAAGTAGGAAGATATATACTTAGGAGACTCTAGCTTTAAAACCAGGAATACACTCAGCAAATAGGGGCAAGCACAATAATCAATGATAACAGTTAAGTAGAGACAATCATCATAAAGAATACGCATCTAAGGTCACAGATCACTTTCAAATCAATCATATCATCATCCAATCATCATTCATATCACACAAGCACACTTTGGTGGCGCCACGGGACTAATCGCATGCCCCGAACATGAGGGTTAGTGCATATAGCACTAACACGGCCCCACAACACCCTACCTCATACCGCAGCATGAAGGGAGTTGATCGCAACCAACCCTATAGACCGTTGACGAACTCAGCGGCGGACCACAGTCTTACACACCGCTGACGCGCTCAGTCGGTGGACTTTGATCCTCTTTACAAGGGGGGACTAGGATCCTACACACCGTTGACGAGCACAGTCGGTGGATCGTAGCGGATCAAGCCCTACACACCGCTGAGGGACTCAGTCGGTGGGCGATGATCCTCGGAGACTACGACCCTACACACCGCTGGCCCATCACTCGGTGGATCGCAGCCAGCCGTAGCCCTACACACCGCCTGATTGCTCATTCGGTGGACTACAGCCTTCCTCGGGCTTATTGGCCCTACACACCGCCTAGCGCGTCCAGTTTGGTGGGTCATAGCACACGAGGCCCATGTGGACCGCAGCCCAAGAAGTGAATCACTGACCGCAGCCAGGAGAATGAACAGCAGCTCATGTACAACGTTTGATCACAACCAAACAGTGGACCGCAACCCTATATAATATTTATATACCTAACCGATCGCAACCGACCTGGTTAACAGTTGGTATGGTTCTCAACCCATCCAACTTCTCGTATAGCTACTTTGATCGCATCTAAATTGGGGAATCATGCATCACATAACACATTGTAGCACATAATAGCACATTGGGAAGGGGGAGGTGTATAAATAGACTTACCTGTGATCATTCACATACTAAGAGTAGTCCTAAGGGGTTCATACAACTTCTACCTAGGTCAACGGGTTACCGATTCAACTAGCATGCAATTCCTAAGACTCTTTTATCCTATGAATGGCACCCGAAACATCAAACTAGACTCATGCACGACAAACGGGGTCCGTTGGGACACCACGGGGAATGGGGAACATCAAACGGGGAAGCCGAGGACCCGGGGTGGGTGACAAACCAGCGGGTAGCCGGTGGGTGGACGGCCACCGGCCGGCGACGAGTTTCCGGGCAGCGGGTGCATGCGGAACATGCGAATCCCCACCCAAATATAAATCAAGGACATCTCAATACAAATTCCCAATCCAACCTAGGGCTCAAATCCCACCCAAGCCATCAAAATCATATTTTATATTCATCATCAAGAACCATCAAGATTTATCAAGAATCATCACATAAATATCAAGAACCTCCTTTTAACATCAAGATCATCAAGATCACTCATAAAATCATCACATCAATCAATCAAGATTATATCACAAATATCATAAAGAAATTCATCAAGACACAAGTATATAGAGGGAGCCAAAGAAGGAGATCATAGCAAAAAAAATAGGTTTTGTTGAGACATGGGTTACCTCTTAGCCTTAATTAATTTCCTTGGTTATGGATGGTCTTTCTTTAAGATTTCTTATTTCTTGATTTCTCCTATGGGGATTCTTGGTAATTCTTGTGTGGTGAATGTTTATTGTGGTGTGAGTTCTAGGTGCCTCCTATGTCCCTATTTATATAATTAAGAGTCCTAATTAGGGTCTAAGTGGTATGGGTTTGCTAATTCTATTTCTTATAGGACTAAGGGATTGGCTTTAGGGATAAATGCCCATGGACTATGGTGGACCCCTTGTTAGCTAATTAATGGATTTTAATTCCGTTTTTAGGGTGGGTGATTAATTAATTAATTTGGTTTAGGGGGTCGTAACACGGGGTGTTACAGATATACATATACACTCGCTCTTTTGTATCAAGGAACACTTGATCTGTGGAGGTTTCTTCTTGAGTCACAATGACTCGCTTTTCTCTTCTTTCACTTGAGTCTCTTGACTCGCTTTCTTTCTTTCTTGCTTTACTCGTGGGCGATGTAGGAACTTCACCACAATGTGAACAGACCTATCTGGGATCGACATCTAGCCAGCCTAATACTCGTCTCGCCCACAGAACCACTCTCTTGGTTCTTTTCTCAAACACTATGGAATCAGGTATCGTACTTGTCAGTGTGCACACCCCCTGTAACACCCCGTGTTACGGCCTTTAAACCAATTAATTATTTACTCATTTACCCAAAAAGAAAGAATTAAATTTCATTAATTAATTAGGAAGAGTCCACCATAAGCCCATGAACCCTTATCCTAAAACCAATCCCTTAGTCCTATAGGAAATATAATTAGCAAACCCATACCATTTAGACCCTAATTAGGACTTTTAGATATATAAATAGGGACGTAGAAGGCACCTCGAACTCACACAACAATAACTTTCACCACACAAGAATTTCCAAAGATTCCCAAAGGAGAAATCAAGAAAGAAGAAATCTTAAAGAAAAATTCTTCATAGCCAAGGAATTTAATTAAGGCTAAGAGGTAACCCATATCTCAACAAAACCTATTTTCCTTGCTATAATCTCCTTCTTTGGCTCCCTCTATATACTTGTGTCTTGATGAATTCCTTTATGATAATCGTGATATAATCTTATTTGATTGATGTGATGATTTTATATGTGATCTTGATGATCTTGATATTAAAAAGAGGTTCTTGATAGTTATGTGATGATTCTTGATAAATCTTGATGTTTCTTGATGTTAGAGATAAAATAAGGTCTTGATAATTTGGATGGGAATTAGAGCCCTACGTTGGATTGGGAAATTGTATTGGGATGTTCTTGATTTATATTTGGGTGGGAATTCGCATGTTCGGGTGTTGTTATGTTTAGAAGTCATGTTAGGATGTGTTCAATATGATTCTTGCTTTTTAATCCGTTAATTGCCTATGTGCTGTCGTTATTTGTGTTTAAAAGTATCTAAGCATGGTTTCGGGTTCCACAAAGGATCCCGGGACGCATTACTAGATGAAAGAGTCAGTGGGGGGTAGGAGGACCTGCCACCTACCCGCTGCCTGAGAATCACCGCCAGGCAGCGGGCAGACGTCTGCCCGCCGGCCACCCGCTGCCCGGAAGATCGTCGCCGGCGGGTGGCCCTCCACCCACCGGCTACCCGCTGGTATGTTACCCACCCCGGGTTCTCGGCTTCCCCGTTTGATGTTCCCCATTCCCTGTGGTGCCCCAACGGACCCCGTTTGTCGTGCTTGAGTCTAGTTTGATGTTTCGGGTGCCATTCGTAGGATAAAAGAGTCTTAGGAATTGCATGCTAGTGAATCGGTAACCCGTTGGCCTAGGAGGAGAATGCATGAACCCCTTAGGACTACTCTTAGTATGTGAATGACCACACGTAAGTTTATTTATACGTCTCCCCCTTCCTAATGTGCTATTATGTGCTACAATGAGTTATGTGATGCATGATTCCCCAATTTGGTTGCGATCAAATTGGGTGTTCCTGAGCTGCAGTTCGGAAGTTGGCTGCGGTCAAATTGGTTACTTATGAGCTGCGGTTCATTTTCCTGGCTACTATCAGTGATTCACTTCTTGGGCTGCAGCCCACATGGGCCTCGTGTGCGGATGGTCCACCGACTGGACGCACCAGCGGTGTGTAGGGCCACCAGCCTGAGGAAGGCCATAGCCCACCGAATGAGTGAGCAGGCGGTGTGTAGGGCTATGGTCGGCTACAATCCACCGAGTGAAGGGCCAGCGGTGTGTAGGGTCGTAGTCTCCGAGGATCATCGCCCACCGACTGAGTCCCTCAGCGGTGTGTAGGGCTTGATTCGCTACGATCCATCGATTGTGCTCGTCAACGGTGTGTAGGGTCGTAGTCCCCAAAAGAGGATCGCAGTCCACCGACTGAGCGCGTCAGCGGTGTGTAGGGCTGTGATCCGCCGTCGAACTATCGGCGGTCTATACGGTTGGTTGCGATCAACCCCTTCATGCTGCGGTGTGAGGTAGGGTGCTGCGGGGCCGTGTTAGTGCTATATGCACTAACCCTCATTTCGGGGCATGCGATTGGTCTCGTGGCGCCACCAAAGTGTGCTCGCGTGACTTGAATGATGATGGGAATGGTTGGAAAGTGAACTGTGACCTTAGATACATGTTCTTTATGATGTTGTCTCGATATAACTGTTTATCATTGTTGAATATGCTTATCCCTACTTGTCGAGTCTATCCCTGATTTTAAAGCTAGAGTCCCCTAAGTATATATCTTCCTGCTTCAAAATGGTTTTTGTATATCTATATATATACTTATCTATATTGTATTTCAACGCGTTGGAGTGGGTTACCAGCATCATTCGCTGAACAGATATATTTGACTTTCAGGCACAGATGAGTAGACCCCGGAGCGCGCTAGAGATCCGGAGCATAGATTAGTTAGTTTCCCTTTCGGCCTGCGTGCCATGATTATGTATTGACATTGCTTTGAGGATATTTAGTTAGTTTAGCCTGTGCATCTCAGTTCTCCAGCTCAGATGTGGCATAGCACCCCGTACTCTTATGTTTGATTTTGGGATTTAATGAGAATTCACCTTCATTATATAAGTTTTAAAAGTTTCAAAATTTTGGGGTGTTACAGTTGGTATCAGAGCCTAAGTTTGACCCTAGGGTAAGACTCTTAAGACCATATTTTAGGACATTAGGCTTAAACTCTAGGAGTTCAGGAACATAGGATTTAGGGATCATAGGACGCGCAGTGAGATTGTGAGACCCCTAAACTTGCCCTCACCCTAATTCGCACTTAATTTAAAAGAACTTCCCCTACACTCATAGCATCAAGGTAAGGATGCAAAATATTATCGGCCTATGAACCCCCAGGATGGCACCGACAAGGAAATAGGCAAAAGCACCGGGACTCCCCACACAAGAATCCTTGATTCAGAATCTGCTACGCCTGGCCCAAGTTGCCCAGACACTAAGCAACACAGTCCTCCAACCTTCACCACCAAACAGAAACTTGGAAATCCACCGCCAAATCTCGAAACACCGACCGCCTACCTTCTCAGGGGATGAAAACCCCACAATTCTCGAAGAATGGATCGGAACCTTTGACAGAATATTCAGAGCAACGGGATGCCCGGAAAATCACCAAGTAGAAACGACCTCCTTCTACTTCAGGCACGAAGCCGACATCTGGTTGGTCCACGAGATACCCAATCGCGAACAAAGCCCGGGGTTCAACTGGGAGACCCTAAAGACACGATTACGGGAACAATTCTACCCCAGTCACATGAAAACAACCATACACGAAGAATTCCTCCATCTAAAACAAGGAGCGATCCCAATCGCAGAATACTACCGGCAGTTTCGCAAGCTAGCTCGCCTCACACCCGAACTGGTACCTACAGAGTCAATCAAAATCGAGAAATTTATAACGGGCCTCAACCTCGAAAACCAGAAGGCTCTAACCATACGAAAACCAAGAACTCTCGAAGAAGCATATGCCAAAGCATTTCAACTACAACAAATACCAAGCAAGCCACAGGAGACGCACCTGGGACACAAAAGAAAAATTGAAGGAAATCACGCAAACCCCCCCAAGAGCCAAAAACCGCCAGGGCCACCTCACCCCACAAAGCCATAACACCAGCCACTCAAGGAAGGATCCTTACCCTAAGCAAAGCCAAAATCGGAGATAGCAACATAATCTCCGGAACCTTCCTCATACACACCACCCCCGCCACCGTACTATTTGACTCGGGAGCTACCAACTCATTTATAGCAGCCGAATTCGCCACATGACTCGGTCTGAACACCAACACAAGCAAGTCAAGGTAGCGTCCGGCGAAATCATAAAATGTGACCGCATGTACAAAGACATAATGATAACCATCGAAGGAGTGGAATTCCCTAGCAACCTAATACAATTCAGACTAGATGGGATACAAGTGATCTTGGGCATGGACTGGCTAGGGAAATTCCAAGCGCAAATCCTATGCGGCGAACAAAAAGTGGTATTGCGGGGACTAAACGGCAAACGGGTATCCTACCACGGAACCCACAAGAACCCAGAAATCAAATTAGTAAACATGATGAAAATGAAGAGATATCTGACCCAGGGGCACGAAGCCTTCCTATGCTCAGTCAAAGATCTCGACACCAAAATAGCCGAACCCCAAACCATTCCAGTGGTAAACGAATTCACCGATGTCCTCCCAGACGAGATCCCCGGAGCACCCCCAACCGGAGAAGTCGAATTCACCATAGATTTGATGCCTGGCGCTACCCCAATCTCGAAGCCACCCTACAGACTGGCGCCAAAAGAAATGAAGGAACTGAAAGCACAACTTCAGGAGTTACTAGATAAAGGATACATACGCCCCAGCACCTCACCATGGGGAGGACTAGTGCTATTCGTCAAGAAGAAAGATGGGAGCATGCGTCTATGCATCGATTACAGGGAACTAAATCAAGTTACAATAAAGAATAAGTATCTTCTTCCCCGAATTGATGACTTGTTCGACCAACTTAAAGGAGCAGGGGTGTTCTTGAAAATTGATTTAAGATCCGGGTACCATCAGATAAAAGTGGCCGACCCAGATATTCAGAAAACGGCCTTTCAAACCCGCTACGGCCACTACGAATTCACGGTAATGCCCTTCGGACTCACCAATGCACCCGCTAAATTCATGGACCTCATGAACCGAGTATTCCGGCCCCACCTAGATGACTTTGTCATCGTGTTCATCGACGACATCCTGGTCTACTCCCGAAACAAGGAGGAACATGAAAAGCACCTCCGCACAACCTTGCAAACCCTGAGGGAACACCAGCTATACGCCAAATTCTCCAAATGCGAATTTTGGAAGGACAACGTGGCCTTCCTGGGTCACGTGATAACCAAAGAGGGGATCAGGGTGGACCCAACCAAAATCCACGCCGTCAAAGAATGGCCCGCACCGAAATCACTTTCGGAGGTCAGAAGCTTCCTAGGGTTAGCAGGCTACTATAGGAGGTTCGTACCCGATTTTACCAAGATAGCCCAACCCCTCACTAAGCTCATGAAAAAGGAAACCCCCTTTCGATGGGACGACAACTGCACCTCAGCCTTTCAAGAATTGAAAGAGAAGATGACCACAGCACCCGTCCTAGCCCTTCCCTCTAGAGTGGAAGGATTCGAAGTTTTCAGCGATGCCTCCAAAAAGGGACAGGGATGCGTACTAATACAAAGGGGCAAAGTAATAGCATACGCATCCAGGCAACTCAAAACCCACGAAGAAAACTACCCCACACACGACCTCGAGCTAGCTGTCATCGTGTTCGCCCTGAAAATTTGGAGGCATTACCTATACGGAGTGCAATGCAAGATTTATACAGATCATAAAAGCCTAAAGTACATCTTCACCCAGAAGGATCTAAAAATTGCGACAACAAAGATGGCTGGAACTTATAAAATATTATGACCTAGATATTCAGTACCAAGAGGGGAAAGCTGACGTCGTGGCAGACGCCCTAAGCCGAAAGAATAATCACTCCCTCAACACCACCTGGATCTTGTCAGACGAGCTATGCAAGGACTTCTAAAGGTTGAATTTGGAGGTAGTAGAGCAAGGACAAACAAATTCTAAAATCCACCTATTCAATGTCAGAATCATACCCACACTACTCGAAGAAATCAAAGCCGGGCAGCAGCAAGACCCAGAACTAGATAAAATACGGCTCGACCTAACTCAGGGAAATGACGGACCATTCAAAATATACGAAGATGGTAGCCTCCGCTATCAAGGAAGATGGTGCGTACCCATGACACACCCCCACCTAAAACAACAAATCTTGGAAGAAGGACACAACTCACCATACTCAGTGCATCCCGGAGGCGACAAACTATACCAAGATGTGAAAAAGATGTTTTGGTGGCCCAACATGAAAAAGGAAATCGCAGACTTCGTGGGCAAATGTCTAAACTGCCAAAGGGTAAAGGCCGAACGATGAAAACCCAAAGGACTCGTACAACCCCTTGAGATACCACAAGGAAAATGGGACTCCATATCCATGGACTTTGTTGGAGGATTACCCACAACACCAACAGGCAAAGATAAAATCTGGGTAATAGTGGACCGGCTAACCAAGACAGCACGGTTCATTGCCATGAAAGAAACATGGACAATGACACAACTAGCCAAGGCCTACCTAAACTGAGTAGTGAAGTACCACGGAGTCCCCCGAAACATTATGTCCGATAGGGATCCCAGATTCCTCTCACAATTCTGGAAGTCTCTACAAATAGCCATGGGGACACGGCTGAACCTAAGCACTGCCTTCCACCCCACTACCGACGGTCAAACCGAGAGAACCATTCAGACTCTCGAAGATATGCTAAGAGCCTGCATGTTAGACTTGCAGGGGACATGGGAAGAACACCTAGACCTCATCGAATTCTCTTACAACAACAACTATCACGCAAGTATCCGCATGGCTCCCTACGAAGCATTGTACGGCAAAAAATGCAGAACACCCTTATGTTGGGAAGACATGGTCAGTCCAGTGGCACTAAGAATGAGGGCCGCCCAAGACCGCCAAAAATCTTACGCCGACCTAGGAAGAAAACAAGCCGAATTCGCCACCGGGGAAAAAGTCTGGCTAAGAATCTCGCCAACACGAGGGGTGATGAGATTCGGAAGAAAGGGGAAACTCAGCCCCCTGTTTATCGGCCCCTACGAAATCATAGGAAAAGTCAGGAACTTGGCCTACCGCCTCGCCCTACCAATCGAACTGGAGCGAGTACACAACGTATTCCACATATCCCAACTAAAGAAATATATACACGATCCAAGCCACGTGCTACAACCCGAGGCCGTGGACCTTGACGACGCACTAACTTACGAAGAGAAACCCGTAAGGATCCTGGACACCAAAACAAGAACCACCCGCCGGTGAACCATAGAAATGGTAAAAATCCTCTGGACCAACCACGGGGCAGAAGAGGCAACATGGGAACTCAAAGACACGGTGAATGAACGCTACCCCGAACTCTTCACACAAGGTAACCAAGGCGAAAACATTGGATAAGGGGAGAGGTCAACTCAGCAAAGACCAAAGCTTCGGGGACGAAGCTTCCCATTAAGGGGGGGGGGGGGGGGAGAGTGTAACACCCCGTGTTACAGCCTTTAAACCAATTAATTATTTAATCATTTACCCAAA
>NW_017619570.1:715000-757500 GCF_001879475.1 Ipomoea nil
ATATATTTGGCTTTCAGGCACAAATGAGTAGACACTGGAGCGCGCTAGAGATTTGGAGCATAGAGTAGCTAGTTTCCCTTTCGGCCTGCGTGCCATACTTATGTATTGACATCATTGAGGATTTTAGCTAGTTAGCCTGTGCACCTGGGTTCTCTAGCTCAGGTGTGGCATAGCACCCCATACTCTTATGTTATATTTCGGGATTTAATGAGGATTTACCTTTATTATATAAGTTTTAAAAGTTCTAAAATTTCGGGGTGTTACAGTTGGTATCAGAGCCTAAGTTTGACCCTAGGATAAGACTCTTAAGAACAGACTTTAGGACATTATACTTGAACTCTAGGAATCTATGAACATAGGACTCAGAGATCTTAGGACGCGCGGTGAGATTGAGAAACCTACACATGACCTCCCCTCACATTACCCCTCCTTAATTTAAAGAAACCCCCTTCGCTTATCACGCCGAGGTAGGGTGCAACCCTCTAAACCACTATAAACATAGACTCTATAGATCAAGCAACATGGCACCAAACAGAAGACAATCAAGGACTCCGGAACCCACCACACACGACCCCCTGGCTCAAACCCTACAGCAACTCACTCAGGTCACCCAAGCACTAAGCGACGTAGCCCTCCGCAACAACAGGCCACGACTCCCTCCACCGAACGCAAACTCAGAAGTCGCCCGACAAGTTTCAAACCATCGACCACCCACGTTCTTAGGAGAAGAAGATCCTGCCATCCTCGAAGAATGGATACGGACCTTCGACAAGATTCTGGGGTTGGTAGAATGCCCAGAAGAACATCGTGTAGAGATAGCCTCGTTCTACTTCGGACACGAGGCAGACCTTTGGTGGATCCACGAGGGACCCACTTACAGGCAAGAACCAGGATTCGACTGGGGAAAACCTGAAAACACGCCTGCGAGAACGATTATACCCGACACACGTAAAAGCTGCTATGCACGAAGAGTTCCTCCACCTAAAACAAGGAACGGCTACCATCACAGAATACCATAAACGATTCCTCAAACTAGCACGCTTCACGCCAGAGTTAGTCCCCACAGAATCAACAAAAATAGAAAGGTTTGTATCGGGCCTTAACTTTGAAGCTCGGAAAGCACTAATAGTAAGCGGACCCCGGACCCTCAACGAGACTTACTCCAGTGCTGCCAACCTCTACCGGATCCAACTACTACAACGTGGGGTTCAAGATCAGATTCGAAAAAAGAACAAAGGAGGAGGTGCACCACCAATAAAGAGAACGAGAACCGACACCAACACAAGGCCAAACAACCCAACTGAACAAAGACCACCCCCAAGAAACAACGAAGCCAATACAGGGGGCTTCCCTTGCCCAAAATGCAACCAAAGCCATAGAGGCAGGGACTGCATGGGGAATCCCTTGCGGTGCTTCAACTGTGGAAAAGAAGGACACAAGTCCTTCCACTGCATACAACCCTCAAGCTCACGCCCCATGAACATGGGCCAACACGGAGGCACAAGCAACCAAGGGAATCACGGTGCCCCCGGAAAAGTATTCATCATAAGCCACACACAAGCCGAGCTCGGAAACGAGGGCAACCTCAACGAAGAAAACATGACCCCAGAAGACGAGGATCACGCGAATCCACCAGAGGAAAACCAAGAAGATGAATTCTGTTTAGGATAAGCTAAGAAACCCCTTGTAACCACCCTTATAGTAAAACTACTCGTTTAGTCTAGCCACTTCGAAATTATTTTAAATAAGATCGAAATATTTTAGCATAAATAGGGGAAAACTAAACAACGAACAACCACAAGGAGGACCAATCAAATTCCCTACCACTAGAAGACAAAAAGAAAGAAAAAGACAAGGAACACACAACAAAGAAGGCTAATGCTAGTTATTTAATGCTATCAATAAGAATGGAACCTTAGACCTCTCACTTATTATACTAATGCTTTAACCACTAGGCTATCTTAAGGGAACACTCCCTTCTTAAATCCCTCCAAGTCCCTAAAACCCACAAAAAATCCCAAATCAAAAACCCTTCTTCTTCTTCCCCACACACCCCCTCTCTCTCTCCATCCCCCTCACCTCTCCGCCGACTAACACACACACACCCGACGCTACCCAACACCCCGCCAAGCCACCGCCACTAATCGAACCACCAACAGTCACCCCGGCGTCGCCCACCGTGCACCGCCATCACCGCCCCGGAAGCAGCCCGCGATGCCACCACCGCCCGTCGCTTGCCCGGACGACGCCCACTGCCAACGCACACCGCTGCCAACCCCGGCACCGCCCAGGACCACCGCTACCTCGACGAGCCACGCCACCCCGCCGCCCCTCACTGCAGCCGGAAAACCCGCGTCGCCGGAGAAGTAGCTCCGCCGGAACCCTCGCCGGACGTCCGCCGGAAAACACCACATAGAAGAAAAGTTCGAGAAAATGCCGAAAAAGCCCCTCGGAATCCGAACCCCGGATTGGGACAACGCTGGCTACACCGTTATCGGAGGTAAAGCCCTCGAACCCGATCAATTCTTTCCGGAATTGGTCGACATGCTCAACCACCAAGGGCTTTTGGATACTTATCTCACCATTAAAGGGGATACGTACCCCGAATTGGTGAAGGAGTTCTATCAACACTTGATGGCCATCAAACGAGGTGATAAACTAGAAATCACCACTAAGGTCCGAGGCAAGGAAATCATACTTTCCGAAGGCCGTTTGGCCAAACTCTTAAGATTGACCACCACGGGTGTGTCAGACTACGACCGTAAAGGGTGGATTGGTACCCAAAATACGGGGTACAAGGATTACCTCAGGTACCTACTCGGAAAGGAGGAAGGTTTCACCTCGGCCACACGGCCAAATAGGAAGTGGCTAGCCGCGGAGCAAAAGATATTGGTTATGGTTATGATTGTGACTGATAGCCTTTTGCCCACAAATAAAAAAAGCAAGGATGTGGGGAGTTTGGAGTGTACTTTTGCCTATCTCTTAAAGCACAAAATCAAGTTCAATCTACCGGCCCTCATGTTGAAACACATGGAGTTTTGCAAAACTAGCAACCGGCTTAGCCTACCGTACAGGATGATCCTAAGTTGGATCATGGAGAAAAAGGGGGTGGATCTGAGCCACACTGAGGTCAAAACCGCAAGTGGCATGGTTTTTAATGCTCAGAACCTCCATCGCAATGATATCTACTACACCGAAGGGGGACGGTACATCACCCTCGAAGAGATTTGCCTTAAACCCGAGGGGGAACAAAGGGAATTGGTGGATCAGTTGAATATCTCCAACAAGAAACTCAAGCGGGCAATGCAAGACTGTGGGGAACTGGGGGAAAATGAGGAACAAGAAGAAGATAGCGAGCTGAACCCACTGGCGCTTGCACAAGCAAGAGGAAACCCAAGGGGCCAAAATGAAGAATCCGTAAACGAACGCATCCTCGCGCAGCTCACCCGACAGAACTAGATCATAGACGAGGGATTCTCGTCCCTAATCCGCGCAACACTCGATTTGGATCAAAGGATGGCAACTATCGAGGCCATGTTGGGCACCCACGGGGCATCCAGCTCAGGAGTAGGAAACCAAGGTAGACCCGAACCCTCCAAAACAACCACCGCACCAAAGATCCAGTCTACCCCGACGAAGACAGCACGTGGAGCCACATCTCCTAACCAGGAGGCCGAAATAGGTGACGTCTAGGGGTGAAAGAGTGGATCCACGCACCGGCTTCAGGGACGAAGCCTCTTGTAAGGGGGGGAGTGTGTAACACCCCGTGTTACAACCCCTAACACTAACTAAATATTTAATCACTTACCCAAAAAAAAAAAGAGAATTAAAAACCCATTAATCAACTAAGAAAGGTCCACCATAGTCCATGGGCCCACATCCCTATAACCAACTCCTTAGTCCTATAAGGAATAGAATTAGCAAGCCCATAGTATTTAGACCCCAATTAGGACTCTTAGGAATATATATATATATATATATATATATATATATATATATATATATATATATATATATATATATATATATATATATATATATATATATATATATATATATATATATATATATATATATATATATATATATATAGGGTCATAGGAGGCACCTAGATCTTACACCACAATAATCTCTCACCACACTAAGAAGTTCCAAGAATCCCCTTAGGAGAAATCAAGAAAGAAGAAAGCTTAAAGAAAGACCCTTCATAGCCAAGGAAATTAATTAAGGCTAAGAGGTAACCCATGTCTCAACAAAACCTATTTTCTTCGCTGTGATCTCCTTCCTTGGCCTCCTCCTATATGCTTGTGTCTTGATTAATTCCCCTATGCTATTTGTGATATATTCTTGATGATTGATAAGATGATTTATGTGTATTCTTGATAATCTTGATGATCTTGATGTTGAAAAGAAGTTCTTGATTTTGATATGATGATTCTTGACGAATCTTGATATTCCTTGATGTTGAAGATAAAATATGATTTTGATAATTTGGGTGGGATTAGAGCCCTAGGTTGGATTGGGAATTTGTGGGGATGTTCTTGTTATATATTTGGGTGGGAATTCGCATGTTCGGGTGTTGTTTATGTTTAGAAGTCGTGATAGGAAGAGTTATACGTGATTCTTGCTTTGATCCATTAATTGACTACGTGGTGTCGTTAATTGCGTTTAAAAGTGTCTAGGCATGGTTCCGGGTTCCACGAAGGTTCCCGGGACAAATATTTGATAAAAGAGTTAGTGGGGGGTAGGGGAACCCGCCACCTACCCTCTGCCCGAAGTACACCGCACAGCAGCGGGTAGCCACCGGGCAGCCGCCTGCCCGCCGGAGACCCGCTGCCCAGAACAGTGTACTCCGGCGGGCAGCCGGCGGGTGGCCCTCCACCCACCGGCTACCCGCTGGTCCGTACCCTACCCCGGGTCTTTGGCTTCCCCGTTTGATGTTCCCCCGCTCCCCATGGTGTCCCAACGGACCCCGTCTGTCGTGCTTAAGTCTAGTTTGATGTTTCGGGTACCATTCGTAGGTTAGATGAGTCTTAGGGATTGCATGCTAGTTGAATTGGTAACTCGTTGGCCTTGGTGGAAGTTGTATGAACCCCTAGGACTATTCTTAGTATGTGAATGATCACACGTAAGTTTATTTATATGTCTTTCCCCGCCCAATATGCTATTACGTGCTCTTAGGTGTTATGTGTTGCATGATCCCCCATTTTGGCTATAGGCCAATTCGGTGGTTCCCGGACTAAGTTTTGGAAGTCGGCTGAAGGCCGATTGGATTGTTCCCGGACTAAGGTTCTGAAGTCGGTTGAAGATCGAATGGATTGTTCCCGGACTAAAGGTTCGGAAGTGGCTAAAGGCCAAATGGATTGTTCCTGAGCTAAGGCTCAGAAGTGGCTAAGGCCAAATTGATTTACTTCTTGGACTACAGGTCCAACTATGGGCCTCGGTGCTATGACCCACTGACCTGAACGCGCCAGGCGGTGTGTAGGGCCAATAAGCCGAGGAAGGCTGTAGTCCACCGACCTGAGTAATCAGGCGGTGTGTAGGGCTACGGCTGGCTGCGATCCACCGAATGATGGGACAACGGTGTGTAGGGCCATAGTCTCTGAGGATCTTCGCCCACCGACTGAGTATAGCTCAGCAGTAAGCCGGGCTTGATCCGCTGGTCCACCGACTGTGCGCATCAGCGGTGTGTAGGGTCGTAAGTCCCCCTTGTAAAGGGGATCGCGGTTCACCGACTGGGTGCGTCACCGGTGAGCCGGATCGTGGTCCGACGTTGAGTTCATCAGCGGTTCTCAAAGGGTTGGTTGTGATCAACTCCCCTCATACCACGGTACTGAGGTAGGGTGCTGCGGGGCCGTGTTAAGGCTATAAGCATTTACCCTCATGTTCGGGGCATGCGATTGGTCCCGTGGCGCCATCAATGATAATGTGATATGATTGATGATTGAATGATGATGTGTTTGAATTGAAAAGGGATCTATGACCTTAGTTATGTATTCCTTATGATGTCATCTCTACTTAACTGTTTATCATTGTTTGATATGTTTGTCCCTAGTTGCTGAGTCTTTTCCCGGTTTTAAAACTAGTGTCTCTTAAGTATATATCTTCCTACTTCAAAATGATTTTCGTATATCTATATATATCTATCTATAATGTATTTCAACGCATTGGAGTGGGTTACCAGCATCTCTCGCTGAACATATATATTTGGCTTTCAGGCACAGATGAGTAGACACTGGAGCGCGCTAGAGATTTGGAGCATAGAGTAGCTAGTTTCCCTTTCGGCCTGCGTGCCATACTTATGTATTGACATCATTGAGGATTTTAGCTAGTTAGCCTGTGCACCTGGGTTCTCTAGCTCAGGTGTGGCATAGCACCCCATACTCTTATGTTATATTTCGGGATTTAATGAGGATTTACCTTTATTATATAAGTTTTAAAAGTTCCAAAATTTCGAGGTGTTACAAATACTTAGCAAGTACTGATCATACTCTTTAAGCTCAAAATATACTTCAAATTCTAGCAAAATCTTTTTACTGAAAACTAGGAATTTCATGTACTGGACTTATCAAATTCTCACAGCCTTTACAAAACTTCTCAATAAATAACAATTCAATAAATACTTTGATATGCTTTTCAATCAAAACCATCAAATAATAAACATGCTTCTTTGCTCAAATATCTAAGCTCAAATACTTCTATTTTTCTTCACTGTAAACCATTTGCAGAAAACAACAAGAATAATTATCAACACAACTTCTACTGGAAAACAAGCATTTCAACTCTGAATTCAACGAAACTAACTTCTACTAGTGCGTCGTAACGAACCCGAGTGTCTGAGCCTCAAGGGCCCACGAGTCCCGGTCCGAACGACACATAGCTGAGCCACAGAGGGCCCGGCCAGGAACCATTTTGGCCTGGCGGAGCTTGGTAGCGGGGCTTGACAAGCCTCGCCACTTGGCTCCGCCAAGTGGCAGCCCTGGGCGGCGGATCATGCTATGATCCGTCTGTAACACCCCCGATTTTTACCACATTTTTAAACATAAATGCACAGGAAAACATCTAATCATCAAGAAATAAAGCAACGGAAGCCATATAAAATCGGGACATGTTATGCCACACCTATCTTAAACATAGGTGCACATGCGGGAAAATCTATCAAGTCAAACAAATCATAAAGTGTCAAGGCACACAGGCCGCTAACTAGGCTCACAGGCCAACAAAACATAACGTCTACATAGGACAGCTAATCTATCTAGCGATCCACGTCTAGCGCTCTCAGACATCTACTCAAAACCTGTAGAACAAGGGAAATAACATGGGGATAACACCTGGTCAGCGATATTACTGTAACCCATTAATACGCGTTACATAGCATATATAGATAAGTATAAATCAAAACCATTTTGAAACAGAATACAGTATATAGCATTTCAAAACCATAGAGAAAAGTCAACTTCAAAGACTGACCAAACACTCTCAAAGAAATGGGAATTACCATCCTCACAACAACGACAAGACAATAATCATGAAAGACAAACAGCTCAGGATGCATTCTACTGATCACAAAGTAGTTTACATCAAGACATGCTCATAAGCAAGGAATTCACATTCACACAGTGGCAACTACATGCCACAGTGACAACTACATGTCACAAGTATCATAGTTCCAACCTTATGCCCTGTTCCAACCTTATGGCTACCCCCAGCCTTATTTCAGTTCCAACCATTACCTCCAAGTAACCCCTGTACTTCTGAGTCCAACCTTATGCATTTGGGGACCGTCGTCCCCCCACCTACATCCACCCACATTCCACCTACATTTCAATACAAGAGGGTACTATTCATTTCATTCACACAACCACCTACATGTGAGCGAAGCTCAAGTAACAACCACCCACATTCAAATCATAGTCACACAAGGTCATCATCATTACCAAGAAGACTAAGGCTCAACAATAGCCTCAATCAAGTATCAACAAAGGGTACAACGATTTACATACGATCACATCATAGGAATCAATCAAAAGATAACAATAAAGATAAGAGACCATACCCATTCAACAAAAGGATTACCATCCAACACCAAATGATTGTCAACCCAAGTTGCCAATCTCATTACGAAGGAACAAACCACACACACTAGCATATCAACATCAAACTAGCATGCTTATCAAACGGGTAAACCAAAATTAGTTCCAAAGAACATTCAAGACTCACATTAGCCCAATGAATCACAAAGTTGGACCCTTAGCACGATTCAAGACACCAAATCCTATCATGGATTCCTAATACACCATTCTAGACATACGAAACATCAAGAAGACTCACAAATAGCCCAATAAAACAACATCGGGAGGTCAAAACTTCAATACCGAGACAAAAGAATCACGGGGAACAAATCCCCGCCTAACGCCACAAGTGTTCCCCGCGGGTGGGGCCACGGGTAGGCCCCCACCCGTGGGCCTGCCCGCGGGGTACATACCCTCAGCACACCGGTTCCCCGCGGGTGGGGCGGTGGGTAGGCCACTGCCCGCCGTTTTGCCCGCGGGTACGTCCCTGTACACCAAATTATCCCTTCGGGGATTTTCAACAATAAGGCCAAGTTCAAGTTTAAAACACCCAAAATCTCACACACAACAACAATATGACTTGAACCCAATAAATAGCCAAGCAATGGTATTCAAGAACCCTAAGAACAAGCTCTAAACATGCATCACCACAAGACAATGCATCAAATCTCACAAATCAACACAAGAATAACAAGTGGAAGCCAAGAATCATCATATAAGTAAGAAATTAGGTTTTGTAAAGCATGGGTTACCTTTGTAGCCTAATAACTTCCTCTTTTCACCCTTAGAAAGCCTTTCCTAGAGCTCCTCTTCCACACCAACTTCATACACAAACCAAAACACAACAAAGATCCTATCTTTAGAAAAAAAAAAACACCTAAAAGAAGGTTAAAAACACCAAAAGACCAAGGATCTTACCCTCCCCTATGCTCAAGATGAAGAAAGTATGAATCTTGGGAGACAAACTTGCAAGACTTGGATGCTCAAATTCTAGCTTGGAGAAGAAGCTAAACCATTTTAGAGAGAGGCTAGAGGTTTTTGTGTTTAGATTGAAGGGTGAATGAAATGAAAGAATATTGCTATGTTAGCTTGAATCACCAACCTTAGGTAGAAAGACACTCCTACCCTTACTAATGTTGGAAAGGCAAGGGAACAAGGGCACAATTCAAGAAGCACAAGGTACAACCCTTTGGCTTAAGTGACTAGTCAAAATCTAGTCCCTCGACTATTAAATTTCAGGATTTTTAGGAATAGATTAGCAAAGAGACTTGGATTAATTCTCTAATTAATCCTTGATTAGTGATTGGATTTACGGGGTGTCACATCCTCTCCCCCTAACAAGAAGCTTCGTCCCTGAAGTTTGGGCACGATGACTTCAAACAAACGGGTAGCAACGAATCAACAATGTGACAAAAGGAAGCAAGAATACCATTAAACAAGACTTCAAGGGTTCAAAAGGTGTAAGGTTTTCAAGAATCAAGAAAATGCAAGGTTTCACAAGGTCACAAAAGAAGTTTCTCAAGCAACGCCAATGCTAACACCACCTTACAAACAGCTAGGAGCATTCTACACCACACCTAAACTCAAAACAACTAGATTCTAACAAAGCAAAACAACTAACCCAACTACTCAAACAACAAACTAACAACCAAGGCAAACAAGAAAAAGCAACTAAGCATAGCCAACAAGCAACAACTACTAAACGACAACAACAAACGAAAGAAGAAACGAGCTTACCCCAACTCTGGCCTAAGGGGAATCATCCTCCGACTCCTCGGCATCCTCGTCCGAGTCTTCCTCAGCTCCACCACGGCTAGAACCAGCCTCCAACCTGTCTAACCTCTGATTGATGGTGACAAACTGAGCCTTCATGAAAAAGAAGCCTTCCTCAATCATCCGATTTTGCTGTCGAAGGAGGGTCACCACACGCTCCTTGTGTGTCATTGCATCACGCTCCTTTTTGGTTCTCACTTCCTTCCTTCTTACATTCTCTTCACTTTCGGAGTCACTCTCCTCGACCTCTTCTGCTTCTTCTCCTTCTTCTTCCTCTTCCCTCTCTTCTTCGCCTTCGTTCTCAGCGTCTCCACCCAAGCTCTGAACTGCTAGGTTCAACTTTCCCACAGGGATCTCAAGCTCTTCAACTAACGAACTCCTCTCGGCAGGGGCTTTCCTTGTGACCTCCTCAAGAGTGATGTAGTTACCATCATCTAGTTGAAACAGGTTGCAACTGCGGAGATTTGTGGTATCCAGAACCATCTTGCCCACCGGCTTAGGCACACATCCTTCAACACTCACCCTTTCCTAGTGAAGGTCCAGCTTAACACCATGCCATAAGGCAAACTCTTACGGTTATGGTCTCTACAGTAGACCATATGTTGCAACATCAACGCAGGCAAGTTGAACTTCACCTTGAATTTCAGACAAAAAGCAAAAGTGCACTCCAGTTTACCCAACAAACGACTCTTATTGTTATTGGGCAACAAACAGTCAGAAACAAGCATGAACAAAATCTTTTGCTCGGCAGAAAGCCACTTCCTCTCCGACCTCGTGGCCTAGGTGAACTCACTAGTTCTTCCCAACAGATAACTCAGATAATTCCGATAACTCATGCTGCTTGTCTCAATCCAAGAGTCACCAATATACTGCGAGACTCCCGTAGTTGTCAAACTCAAAAGTTGAGCCAACCGCTTTTCGGTCAAGGCAATTTTCACACCTCCCACCTTAGAGGTAACTTCCAACTTCCCACCATCTTTGATCACACCCATGTGACGGTAAAATTCTTTTACCAAACTCCGGTAAATCTCGGTTCTAATTGCGAGATACCCATCCAACAATCCTTGGTAATTCAACAACTCCAACAAAGAATTCGAAAAAAAGTCGGGATCAAAAGCTTTACCTTCCAAGACTAGGTAATGAGCATCCACCCATTCCACTCTCTTCGCAGATTTAGACCTCCTAGGCATGATTCTAAGATGTCCAAAGACCCAAGGTAGGCCCAAAATTCCTCTCCTTCTCTTTTCCCTTTTTCTTCTTCTTTCTCGGCATCTCGGCATCTCTGTGCATCAAAGTGATCCGGGTTTAGACCACTGGAGAGCTGCAAAGAAGGTTTTAAGGTATCTCAAGGGTACCAAGGATTACAAGCTTGTGTTCAAACAGATGGATGTTTTGGACATTGTTGGATATTCTGACTCGGACTTTGCCGGTTGTGTTGATTCTCGGAAATCAACTTCGGGGAACATTTTTATCATGGCCGGTGGAGCTGTTTCATGGAGAAGTGTTAAACAAACTCTTGTCACCACTTCAACCATGGAAGCCGAGTTCGTTTCATGTTTTGAGGCTACATCTCAAGGTGTATGGCTTAAGAATTTCATTTCGGGGCTTAGAGTTATGGACTCTATTTCTAAGCCATTAAAGGTTTATTGTGACAACTCAGCTGCAGTCTTCCTGGCTAAGAACAATAAGTGTGGGAGTCGAAGTAAGCATATCGACACCAAGTACTTAGCTATCAGGGAGCGTGTTAAAGATAAGAAAGTGGTCATTGAGCATATAAGCACTGAGTTGATGATTGCTGATCCCTTAACTAAAGGCATGCCACCATTCAAGTTTAGGGATTTTGTTGAGAAAATGGGACTTGCGCCCACTTTGTAAAGTTTGTATACATACAGTTGTTTTATGCAATTCTTAAAGCATTCAGATATTTTTCTCATTATTGTGCACATATTGTTGAGAAAATATATATCTTATGGACCTGGAATAAACATAAGGTTTATCCATTAAAGTTTTGATTAAAGCACATAAAGTACTTAGAGAACAAGTTGCATTGTGATTATAGTAGATACTACTCGTATTAAGAGGACATATCTCTATGGTTCATGTATTTTGTCTCTTTAAGTTTGTTCTTGCACCAAGTGGGAGAATGTAACATCTTACCATGATTGGTGCAAGATTCTACGGTTACCGTTACAACTGTTACAAAGCCTATATTGATGGTTAGATAGGCTATATAAGTGAGGTCCTCCCACTGCTCAAGTACTGTCAATATACTGACAAAATATACACCATCCTATTATACTTGAGACAAGTGGGAGTCACTCTGCCCAAATCACTGCAGAAATTCAACAAAGGCAAAACAATCAAACAAATATGGCTGGAGGTTAGTCCTTATTATCACACATACAATGTTGTATAAATGTATATGTGTCTACTATGTCTTACACATCGACCCTCGTCTGCGAGCTATAATTGATGATGATGATGATGATGGAGGACCGGACTATGTTGATGAAGGAGGAGACTAACGTTTAATTTGTTTTTATTCTTTCTTCTATTTGGCGAGAAGATGATCGGTGAGAATTGATAGAGGAAAATATTTAGGATAAGAAAAATACATAATCAGATTAGAGTTATAGCAAGATTAGGATTATAGGTATATATGGGATTAGAGTTGTGTAACAGAAAGAAACATATTAAATGGGATTAGGATGATTATGAGGAGGATTAGATTACATACTTATTATATATAGCAAAACAGTGTGTACTAACATATTTAATATATATGTACATCCGTAACACATTAACATATATATCATATGTTTGCATAAATAATATATGTTTATTTATAAGCATAAGTATATATCATTGAAAAATATATTAATTAAATAATTTCAAAAATATTTTTGGGTCACATAATATATAATAAAATAATTTAATAGTAGGCTAACATAATTTTGGATCATTCAAATTAATTTTGGAGGGTATTAAATCAACATAATATTATAAAAAATAACGGGGTATCACACTCTACCCTCCTTAAAAGATGATTCGTCCTCGAATCATAACTATAGGAAAATACCGGGTATTACAATCTTACTCCCTTAAAAGATGCTTCGTCCCCGAAGCATAACCATAAGGCAACAAGGAATAACAGAGACTTGACCAATAGGGAACTGAAGAGACTCAAACTTAACTTCAATACACCACAAAAATCAGGTATCACATTCTCCCCTCCTAAGAAATAAAGTTACGTCCCCGTAACTTCCATGCAAGTCCTTACCCAAACTATATACAAATCAATTATCAAAATTATTTAACAATCACCATTAAGGAAAATAAGCAAATATGTATCCAAATAAAATCACCAAGTTTCAAAAATATTTTATTAAATAACATATCAAAGTAATGCTCAATGATCAAATAAATGTCCAACTATATGCAATATCACACATCCTCGCGCTTTCAAAATTATAAATTCCTATCCAATTTTATTCCTAAGGTCATAAACTTAGGCTCTTATGCTCCCAAAGGTTCGTACGGCTCTGATACCAATTTGTAACACCCCCATTTTCAATACCAAATTTTTCTTACAATTATACTTTCTTAATTGAAAAATTCACTAATTACATAGCGGAAGCATTAACTAACCAAAAGAAATGGGTGTTACCGCCACGCTCAGGTATCTCTCTTATACCCAAACGCTAAGGCTAATAATACAACTTCAATAAACAACTCAAAATATGTATTAGTACAAAAACAACTAACAATTCAAATGTCTAACTAATACATGATATATCTAGGTGGTTCGCTCATTCTCATGCCCAATGCTCATGCAAGAGTTCCTGCAAAAACAATTAAAGAACAGAAAACAAAGAAACACACAAATTCAGCATTAAGCTTGTAAGATCTACTTCACCCCGTAAAACATTTTGCACATAGTACATAGGAGCAGATAATTGGCATAAAGCATAGACCCTTTAAACATTTAATCTTTTATCATCAATAGAGCATAATCATATAGAACATAACTCAAATATGAAATACTCAGAATTTCCAACAACCATAATTTCCCAACAATACTCATAATTTTTAATACCAAATCAGTAGTTCTCACAATGGATATTTTAGGAACCTTTCAAAAGTAATATATTTATTCCAACATGGAGGAACACCAATTCCAACAAAATGGGCAGGGTCTTGTTTCATCAAGCCCTAGTGAACAGTAATCACTCTACTGGACACTACACAAAATCCCATTCAATCTCTAATAATGGGCAGGGTCTTAATTATTTAAGCCCTAGTGAACAGTAATTCTCTTTACTGAACACTACTCAAAAATCCCATTTAAACCAACCAAATAATGGGCAGGGTCTTATTCAATAAGCCCTAGTGAACAGTAATAAATCTACCGAACACTGCGCAAAAATCCCAATAAAGTGGAACAGAACTAATACCTTAAGTGTGCACACCCCCAATGGGTTTCCAAGCCCAATGGGTAGTAACTAGTCCTAGTAGTCAGGATACGTTTCTACTGACTACTACTCAACAGGGTAAATACCCAAGTGGTAGACTCCGCTAACCACTCCTCAAAACAACAGGACTAAAAGTCCTAGTGAGACAGGATATGTTTCTACTGCTCACTCCACAAAACAACAGAGAGTTTTTAAGCTCCCTAGTGAGTCGGTATATTCAACCGCTCACTCCACAACAAACTGGGTCATAACCCAAGTATCCAGAATTTCACAACAGGATACTACACAAGTCTTAAGAATCAATTTCCTTTATCCTCAATCTTTATAAAAGTGACAACATTACTGACATTTCTCAAGCAAACAAATTCTCAACATCTTAAATAAGGAATTGACAGAAATTTTTAGAAGGCATAACCTGAATTGCAAAATTTATAGAAATATATTGGTAACACATTTTCAGGTGAAATTTTCCAGATACAAGGTACAGTGAGTCTAGATTATACACAAAAAGTTTCAAATCAATCCAAGGTCTAAAAGTATTATTCCCGAATTATTTCCCAACACTGCGCCAAACAGAAATTGAACAGGCAGCACACTGCCTCCACTTTACGAAATTTTTCAGGAAATACCGAAACATATTTTTAACCCAAACTTTTTACAAACATCAATTATAACAAGTCTAAGTTCTCTATAAAAACATTCAAGCAAAAACAAGTTTAGGAAGCATTTTTCACGAATTTTTCTTTCCAGCTGCGCCAGTCAGAATTTTCACAGGCAATAATCAGATTGAGTAAAAATTTTTCCTTTTTAATCACTACAAAATCACCATATCACATATGCAGGGTTTTCAACACATCTAAACTGAGTAAACTCATATATCTATCCACATAATATAATCAAATAACTTACAACACTAAATATCATCAATTTTTTTCAAAATCATGAATCACATAAACAATTAGAAAAATCAATTTTTGATTTGGGGTAAAAGGATTTTAGTGAACATAAATCTTACCCGGGCTAATTAAAAGTTGAAATACTCAGCGCACATCCGAAACACCTATACTCATAATGTAACATCTTACCATGATTGGTGCAAGATTCTACATGGCCTTAATAGCCATTAAGGAGTGCTAATGGTAACAGTTGTAACGGTTACCGTTACAACAGTTACAAAGCCTATATTGATGGTTAGATAGGCTATATAAGTGAGGTCCTCCCACTGCTCAAGTACTGTCAATATACTGACAAAATATACACCATCCTATTATACTTGAGACAAGTGGGAGTCACTCTGCCCAAATCACTGCAGAAATTCAACCAATGCAAAACAATCAAACAACTATGGCTGGAGGTTAGTCCTTATTATCACATATACAATGTTGTATAAATGTATATGTGTCTACTATGTCTTACATTTGGTATCAGAGCTTGTTCATCTCTGCCTAGTTGTTCAAATTGCTATTATTTTGTAAAAGTATATTCTGGAAAAAATATTGTATGCCTTACATTTGGTATCTCTTTATATGCAATTTGAATGAATATCCAGTGTCGTATCTATGTGAATGTATATAGATATCTATTGATTTGTATACAAACTTTAATACCAGTGATGTATATGCATGCTGTCTCAAATAATAAAAACATATTTTTGAACCTGCTGCCTTCGCATTCTGAGCCGATGCATCCCTGTCTCCTTCGTACTGCCTCTGCTTGATGGACAAGCTGGTTCCCGGTGGCGGCGGAGCGGCGGCAGTGGCGGTGCTGGCTTGTCCGGTGACCTCGCTGCTTCCCGCTTCCTTCAGGCAACGCCGGGGACGGTGGCGAGCGGCAGAGAGGGGTGGCAGTGTCGCTGGTTCCCGGTGGCGGTGAGCGGCGGCAGTGGCGGTGCTGCCTTGTCCGGCGACCTCGCTGCTTCCGGCTTCCTTCAGGCAACGCCGGGGACGGTGGCAAGCGGTGGAGAGGGGTGATGATCAATCTCTCTCCCGTTCGATCGTTCCGATCTTAATGTGCTTTCCCTCCCGTTCGATCGTTCCGATCTTGTTGAGGGAGAAGTGTAGTCGATTCCGCAATCTGATCTGATCTGAACTTTGATCTTGATCTTAATGTGCTAGGGCAGCTAGGGTAATTTTTGCCTAATGGGGCATGGGCATCATTCAATTAAGACAAATGGGCTTGTCTCTGTTAATTAAATTTTTTTTTCTCTTCTGGGCCTATTTCAATTGAATTAATTTGTTTTAGTAAATATTCATTAAGCATTTAATTCTGGGCTTGCAATTTGGTATTAAACTATTGAAAATTATATTTTTTTAATGAAATTTTCATTCAAATTGCAAATTGAATTTAAATTATATTATTTGGTATGCTCATGTTTTAAATTGCTATACTGTTTGTGCAATTTATTTGTTTCATATGAGTTTGTGTATTTGTAATACGCATGTTATGTCCAATTAGCATAATTTTAATTTATTTTAATTATGCGATTTAATTTTATGCCTTAGAAATGCATATTTTAGGAATTTCTTAAACTCCATAGTACTTGGACTTTGGTAATGCCTTTTAGGAGTTTGTTGAATTCCTTAGAAGTTGGACTTTAGCATATTGCGGTTATAAAAGTACATAAGGTTTAGTACGACTATGGTAGTGCCTGAAGGTTAGCACATTAAGATCAAAGTTCACATATTCTTAAAGTCTTTTTCCAAACCGTGAACATCAAATTTTTGAATCAACCCTTCAAAACGTTATGCTATAATATGAGAATGCATGAACCGGGGAAAATTTCTTGGGAAGAAAACTAGAATAGCCAATATGCTACTAGTTCCCTTGGAATCCTACTCTGTCTAAGGAGTTGGTATTTAACCGAGTTCATCTCGACCAACTTTCCTGGGAGTATACTCGGTAATTGTTTATCATGTTAAGTGCATAGTTTGTTTTGTTACATCTATGCCGATGTGATATACAAATTTAATTAGTTAAGGAGTAGCCACAACATCCTTAATTTAATTAAAATTGTATATCAAGCTTTTCCAAATCACATAAAGTTTAGGCATAAATTGTGATTAATTATATGTAATATGATGAAATTTAGCCCACAAGCAATTTTGTTATATTTGTATGGTTAATCAGGATAAAAATACCAAACTATGATCATAATTTAGCCCACATGCAATTATGCATCGGCATATAGTCTTTGGTAGTTTTATCGTTGAGAATAGAAATTCAACCTTGTTCCCATCCCATTTCTATTCTAAAATTTTCTAAGGTCCCTTTTGCGTAAAAATTTAGCCCACAGGCAATTTTTATGGCATTTGGATCTTTGACATGAATCATTTACATTGGTAATGTATGCGATTCAGTTAATTTTATGCCTCAAAATTCTAATCCAAACATTTACCTTTACAGCATCTCAATCCGTTACTCATACTGATTTGAACATCGAAGTTCCCGAACTTAGGGGCGACAACTACAAAATTTGGAAAGAAAGGATTCTTCTAAGTTTAGGGTGGAGAGACTTGGACTTCGCTATCCATAATGTGCAACCACCGGTCCCCACTGAAAAGAGTACCCAAGATGACATTGCACTATATGAGCGATGGTATAAGTCCAATCGGCTCAGTACAATGTACATCAAGGCGAAAATATCTGATGGGATTCGGGGCTCCGTTAGTGAAACGAATGACGATGTCCAAGCATTGCTCAAGTCTATTGACGACCAGTTCGTCACTTCAGAAAAGGCTTTAGCAAGCACCCTCATCATGAGATTCTCCTCTCTCCGTCTCACTTCCGTCAAAGGTGTGCGTGCACACATCATGGAATTGCGGGACATTGTGGCTCAACTTAAGACTCTTGGGGTAGATATGTCGGATGACTTCATTGTGTACTATGCTTTGTACACCCTACCATCACCATATGGACCTTTTAAAATTTCTTATAACACACATAAGGAAAAATGGTCCATAAATGATTTAATGACCATGTGTGTTCAAGAAGAAGGAAGATTGGTGATGGAAATGGGAGAAAGTGCCATGCTGGCTACGGCACACGAGAAGTCCAAGTCTGGAAAATCTCGAGGTTCCACTTCTAAGGCAAAGGGGAAAGGAAAGCTTTCACCTCAAGCAGACATAAAGAAGGTGCATAAGTGTTTCTTCTGTAAAAAGAAGGGGCACATGAAGAAAGATTGCATCAAGTACAAAAAGTGGATCGAGAAGAAAGGTATTCTATCCTCATTCGTTTGTTATGAATCTAATATGTCTGAAGTTAACACTAATACTTGGTGGATTGATTCTGGTTCAACAATCCACATTGCAAACTCCTTACAGGGAATGCAGGATCTAAGGAAGCCGGTGGGAAGTGAACGAACCATCTTATCAGGAAACAAGATGAGGTCACAAGTGGAAGCCATTGGAACATGCAAGCTTATTTTAAGTAGTGGCTTTGTTTTGATTTTGAATAAGACATTTTATGTACCAAGTTTCTCCCGAAACTTGATATCTGTTTCTAGACTTGTGCCGTTGGGTTTCTCCTTTAATTTCCAAGACAAGCGTTTTGATATTTTCAATAAATCAACATGTGTTGGATACGGTACATTGTCTGATGGTCTTTATCGTTTAAATTTACAAAACAATGCCACTTATAGCTCATTGCATGTTCACTCCGGTTCCAAAAGATCGAGTGTTAGTGAGAACTCCTCTATGTTATGGCATCGGAGATTAGGTCATATCTCCCTTGAACGTATAAAGAGATTAGTAAATGATGGAGTACTTAGTACTCTTGATTATACTGATTTCGAGACTTGTATAGACTGCATTAAGGGAAAGCAGACAAACAAGTCTAAGAAAGGTGCCAAAAGGAGTTCAAGCATATTGGAAATTATACATACTGACATTTACTGTCCAGATATGGATATGCCAGGGCAAAAGTATTTCATCACCTTCATTGATGATTACTCGCGATTTACCTATGTGTATTTGATTCATAATAAGAATGAAGCGTTGGATGCCTTCAAGTCTTTTAAGGCTGAAGTTGAGAACCAATGTGGGAAACAAATACAGATAGTAAGATCCGACAGAGGTGGTGAATACTATGGTAGGTACACTGAAAATGGACAAGCACCTGGTCCGTTTGCTAAGTTTCTTCAAGAATATGGGATTGTTGCCCAATACACCATGCCTGGTTCTCCGGACCAAAATGGTGTTGCTGAAAGAAGAAACCGCACGCTTATTGATATGGTGCGGAGTATGCTTAGCAACTCAAAACTTCCCAAGTTTTTGTGGGCCGAAGCACTTAAGACGGCTACGTATATATTAAACCGTGTTCCAACCAAGGCTGTCCCAAAGACGCCATTTGAGTTATTTAAAGGTTGGAAACCGAGTTTGCAACATATGCGTGTTTGGGGATGCCCGTCTGAGGTGCGGATATATAACCCACAAGAAAAGAAGTTGGACCCGAGGACTATTAGTGGTTTCTTTATTGGATACACACAGTCCTCCAAGGGATACAGATTTTATCATCCATCTAATTCAACTAGGATTGTGGAATCAAGAATTGCTAAGTTTCTTGAAGATGACATGATTAGTGGGAGGGATCGGTTCAATGATTTGATTTCTAATCATGATCATATCTACGTCATCAGATAGGTTGATAATAGTTTCAAACACCCCTCAAGTTGAAACGGGTATTGAACGACCTATTGAAAAAGTTCCACAAAATGCTGATATTATTCCAATTGATCAACCAATTCAGGAAATTCCTGAAGCGGTAGTTGAACCGCTAACTTCTCAAGAAGACGGTAGTTCAACTTTAAGGCGATCTACTCGTGGAAAAAGACCGGCAATTCCTAGTGATTATATAGTGTATATGCAAGAGTCTGATGTTGGAGCCAAAAATGATCCTGAAACGTTTTCACAAGCCATAAACTGTAAAGAATCAGATTTATGGTATGAAGCCATGAAGGAAGAAATGAGTTCCATGCTAAGCAATAGGGTTTGGGACCTTGTTGAGTTGCCTAATGGGGTCAAGGCCATTGGCTGTAAATGGGTCTATAAGACTAAAAAGGACTCATTAGGCAACATCGAGCGATACAAGGCTAGGCTCGTTGCTAAAGGATTTACTCAAAAGGAAGGAATCGACTACACGGAGACATTTTCTCCTGTGTCAAAGAAAGATTCACTTCGTATAATTTTGGCTTTGGTTGCACATTTCAATCTTGAACTGCAACAAATGGATGTGAAAACGGCATTCCTTAATGGTGATCTAGAAGAAGAGGTTTATATGAAACAACCTGAAGGATTCTCTTCTAGTGAAGGTGAGCATTTAGTTTGCAAGTTAAAAAAGTCCATCTATGGCTTAAAACAAGCTTCCCGCCAATGGTATATAAAGTTTAATGGGGTCATTTCTTCATATGGATTTGTTGAAAGTCCCTTAGATCATTGCATATACCAAAAGACAAGTGGGAGTAAAATTTGCTTTCTTGTTTTATATGTAGATGATATTCTACTTGCAACTAATGATAAGGGAATGTTGCACGAGGTTAAGCAATTCCTTTCTAAGAATTTTGATATGAAAGATATGGGCGAGGCATCTTATGTCATTAGCATAAAGATCCATAGGGATAGATCCCTGGGTATTCTCGGACTATCGCAGGAAACCTATATCAACAAAGTCTTAGAAAGATTTCGGATGAAGGATTGTTCACCGAGTCCAGTTCCTATAGTGAGAGGAGATAAATTCAGTTTGGACCACTGTCCAAAGAATGATTTTGAAAAAGAATCCATGAAGAATATTCCTTATGCTTCAGTTGTCGGTTGTCTCGGGTATGTTCAAGTCTGTACTAGGCCGGACATCGCCTTTGCTGTTGGAATTTCAGACAAAAAGCAAAAGTGCACTCCAGTTTACCCAACAAACGACTCTTATTGTTATTGGGCAACAAACAGTCAGAAACAAGCATGAACAAAATCTTTTGCTCGGCAGAAAGCCACTTCCTCTCCGACCTCGTGGCCTAGGTGAACTCACTAGTTCTTCCCAACAGATAACTTAGATAATTCCGATAACTCATGCTGCTTGTCTCAATCCAAGAGTCACCAATATACTGCGAGACTCCCGTAGTTGTCAAACTCAAAAGTTGAGCCAACCGCTTTTCGGTCAAGGCAATTTTCACACCTCCCACCTTAGAGGTAACTTCCAACTTCCCACCATCTTTGATCACACCCATGTGACGGTAAAATTCTTTTACCAAACTCCGGTAAGTCTCGGTTCTAATTGCGAGATACCCATCCAACAATCCTTGGTAATTCAACAACTCCAACAAAGAATTCGAAAAAAAGTCGGGATCAAAAGCTTTACCTTCCAAGACTAGGTAATGAGCATCCACCCATTCCACTCTCTTCGCAGATTTAGACCTCCTAGGCATGATTCTAAGATGTCCAAAGACCCAAGGTAGGCCCAAAATTCCTCTCCTTCTCTTTTCCCTTTTTCTTCTTCTTTCTCGGCATCTCGGCATCTCTGTGCATCAAAGTGATCCGGGTTTAGACCACTGGAGAGCTGCAAAGAAGGTTTTAAGGTATCTCAAGGGTACCAAGGATTACAAGCTTGTGTTCAAACAGATGGATGTTTTGGACATTGTTGGATATTCTGACTCGGACTTTGCCGGTTGTGTTGATTCTCGGAAATCAACTTCGGGGAACATTTTTATCATGGCCGGTGGAGCTGTTTCATGGAGAAGTGTTAAACAAACTCTTGTCACCACTTCAACCATGGAAGCCGAGTTCGTTTCATGTTTTGAGGCTACATCTCAAGGTGTATGGCTTAAGAATTTCATTTCGGGGCTTAGAGTTATGGACTCTATTTCTAAGCCATTAAAGGTTTATTGTGACAACTCAGCTGCAGTCTTCCTGGCTAAGAACAATAAGTGTGGGAGTCGAAGTAAGCATATCGACACCAAGTACTTAGCTATCAGGGAGCGTGTTAAAGATAAGAAAGTGGTCATTGAGCATATAAGCACTGAGTTGATGATTGCTGATCCCTTAACTAAAGGCATGCCACCATTCAAGTTTAGGGATTTTGTTGAGAAAATGGGACTTGCGCCCACTTTGTAAAGTTTGTATACATACAGTTGTTTTATGCAATTCTTAAAGCATTCAGATATTTTTCTCATTATTGTGCACATATTGTTGAGAAAATATATATCTTATGGACCTGGAATAAACATAAGGTTTATCCATTAAAGTTTTGATTAAAGCACATAAAGTACTTAGAGAACAAGTTGCATTGTGATTATAGTAGATACTACTCGTATTAAGAGGACATATCTCTATGGTTCATGTATTTTGTCTCTTTAAGTTTGTTCTTGCACCAAGTGGGAGAATGTAACATCTTACCATGATTGGTGCAAGATTCTACGGTTACCGTTACAACTGTTACAAAGCCTATATTGATGGTTAGATAGGCTATATAAGTGAGGTCCTCCCACTGCTCAAGTACTGTCAATATACTGACAAAATATACACCATCCTATTATACTTGAGACAAGTGGGAGTCACTCTGCCCAAATCACTGCAGAAATTCAACAAAGGCAAAACAATCAAACAAATATGGCTGGAGGTTAGTCCTTATTATCACACATACAATGTTGTATAAATGTATATGTGTCTACTATGTCTTACACATCGACCCTCGTCTGCGAGCTATAATTGATGATGATGATGATGATGGAGGACCGGACTATGTTGATGAAGGAGGAGACTAACGTTTAATTTGTTTTTATTCTTTCTTCTATTTGGCGAGAAGATGATCGGTGAGAATTGATAGAGGAAAATATTTAGGATAAGAAAAATACATAATCAGATTAGAGTTATAGCAAGATTAGGATTATAGGTATATATGGGATTAGAGTTGTGTAACAGAAAGAAACATATTAAATGGGATTAGGATGATTATGAGGAGGATTAGATTACATACTTATTATATATAGCAAAACAGTGTGTACTAACATATTTAATATATATGTACATCCGTAACACATTAACATATATATCATATGTTTGCATAAATAATATATGTTTATTTATAAGCATAAGTATATATCATTGAAAAATATATTAATTAAATAATTTCAAAAATATTTTTGGGTCACATAATATATAATAAAATAATTTAATAGTAGGCTAACATAATTTTGGATCATTCAAATTAATTTTGGAGGGTATTAAATCAACATAATATTATAAAAAATAACGGGGTATCACACTCTACCCTCCTTAAAAGATGATTCGTCCTCGAATCATAACTATAGGAAAATACCGGGTATTACAATCTTACCCCCTTAAAAGATGCTTCGTCCCCGAAGCATAACCATAAGGCAACAAGGAATAACAGAGACTTGACCAATAGGGAACTGAAGAGACTCAAACTTAACTTCAATACACCACAAAAATCAGGTATCACATTCTCCCCTCCTAAGAAATAAAGTTACGTCCCCGTAACTTCCATGCAAGTCCTTACCCAAACTATATACAAATCAATTATCAAAATTATTTAACAATCACCATTAAGGAAAATAAGCAAATATGTATCCAAATAAAATCACCAAGTTTCAAAAATATTTTATTAAATAACATATCAAAGTAATGCTCAATGATCAAATAAATGTCCAACTATATGCAATATCACACATCCTCGCGCTTTCAAAATTATAAATTCCTATCCAATTTTATTCCTAAGGTCATAAACTTAGGCTCTTATGCTCCCAAAGGTTCGTACGGCTCTGATACCAATTTGTAACACCCCCATTTTCAATACCAAATTTTTCTTACAATTATACTTTCTTAATTGAAAAATTCACTAATTACATAGCGGAAGCATTAACTAACCAAAAGAAATGGGTGTTACCGCCACGCTCAGGTATCTCTCTTATACCCAAACGCTAAGGCTAATAATACAACTTCAATAAACAACTCAAAATATGTATTAGTACAAAAACAACTAACAATTCAAATGTCTAACTAATACATGATATATCTAGGTGGTTCGCTCATTCTCATGCCCAATGCTCATGCAAGAGTTCCTGCAAAAACAATTAAAGAACAGAAAACAAAGAAACACACAAATTCAGCATTAAGCTTGTAAGATCTACTTCACCCCGTAAAACATTTTGCACATAGTACATAGGAGCAGATAATTGGCATAAAGCATAGACCCTTTAAACATTTAATCTTTTATCATCAATAGAGCATAATCATATAGAACATAACTCAAATATGAAATACTCAGAATTTCCAACAACCATAATTTCCCAACAATACTCATAATTTTTAATACCAAATCAGTAGTTCTCACAATGGATATTTTAGGAACCTTTCAAAAGTAATATATTTATTCCAACATGGAGGAACACCAATTCCAACAAAATGGGCAGGGTCTTGTTTCATCAAGCCCTAGTGAACAGTAATCACTCTACTGGACACTACACAAAATCCCATTCAATCTCTAATAATGGGCAGGGTCTTAATTATTTAAGCCCTAGTGAACAGTAATTCTCTTTACTGAACACTACTCAAAAATCCCATTTAAACCAACCAAATAATGGGCAGGGTCTTATTCAATAAGCCCTAGTGAACAGTAATAAATCTACCGAACACTGCGCAAAAATCCCAATAAAGTGGAACAGAACTAATACCTTAAGTGTGCACACCCCCAATGGGTTTCCAAGCCCAATGGGTAGTAACTAGTCCTAGTAGTCAGGATACGTTTCTACTGACTACTACTCAACAGGGTAAATACCCAAGTGGTAGACTCCGCTAACCACTCCTCAAAACAACAGGACTAAAAGTCCTAGTGAGACAGGATATGTTTCTACTGCTCACTCCACAAAACAACAGAGAGTTTTTAAGCTCCCTAGTGAGTCGGTATATTCAACCGCTCACTCCACAACAAACTGGGTCATAACCCAAGTATCCAGAATTTCACAACAGGATACTACACAAGTCTTAAGAATCAATTTCCTTTATCCTCAATCTTTATAAAAGTGACAACATTACTGACATTTCTCAAGCAAACAAATTCTCAACATCTTAAATAAGGAATTGACAGAAATTTTTAGAAGGCATAACCTGAATTGCAAAATTTATAGAAATATATTGGTAACACATTTTCAGGTGAAATTTTCCAGATACAAGGTACAGTGAGTCTAGATTATACACAAAAAGTTTCAAATCAATCCAAGGTCTAAAAGTATTATTCCCGAATTATTTCCCAACACTGCGCCAAACAGAAATTGAACAGGCAGCACACTGCCTCCACTTTACGAAATTTTTCAGGAAATACCGAAACATATTTTTAACCCAAACTTTTTACAAACATCAATTATAACAAGTCTAAGTTCTCTATAAAAACATTCAAGCAAAAACAAGTTTAGGAAGCATTTTTCACGAATTTTTCTTTCCAGCTGCGCCAGTCAGAATTTTCACAGGCAATAATCAGATTGAGTAAAAATTTTTCCTTTTTAATCACCACAAAATCACCATATCACATATGCAGGGTTTTCAACACATCTAAACTGAGTAAACTCATATATCTATCCACATAATATAATCAAATAACTTACAACACTAAATATCATCAATTTTTTTCAAAATCATGAATCACATAAACAATTAGAAAAATCAATTTTTGATTTGGGGTAAAAGGATTTTAGTGAACATAAATCTTACCCGGGCTAATTAAAAGTTGAAATACTCAGTGCACATCCGAAACACCTATAACCGAATCGTACCCCACGAAGATGAGTACGTGCATATACGTCTTCCGGCGTGTGCATGAGGGCGACCTAAATGGTAATGGGATGTGTATGTGTGTATAACCGATTTGTTTAATTGTGTAACGACACATACTGTCAAAAAAAAAAAAGTTAGTGGATGCGTAAATTTTAGTTTTTGGTGTGGCATGCGTATACGAACATGAGTATGTGCATATACGTATTCCGGCTTGTGCAGATGGGCGAATTAAATTGTAATGGGATGTGTGTGCGTGTGTAACCGATTTGTTTTTGTGTGTAACGACGCATACTATAAAAAAAAGGTTAGTGGATGCGTAAATTGTAGTTTTTGGTGAGGCATAATTATACGAACATGAGTCTGTGCGTATACGTGTTAAGGCGTGAGCAAATTCTAGTTGTTGGATGGGTAGACGAACATGAGTATGTGCGTATACATCTTCGAGGTGTGCAGAAGTTGGGCATATTGGGTTTTTTTTTTTGGGTGGGGCGAACAAAATGTATTTCGGTGAGTGTGCGTGAGGTACGGTTTGTTTAACGTATGTGCATATACGTGTTTTGGCGGGAGCACATTGGGCGGCTTGTGTTTTTTTCCATGTGTTTTAAAATGGTTTTGATGGACGAACTAAATGGTAATGGGATGTATGTGCATGTGTAACCGATTTGTTTAATTGTGTAACGACACATAATGTTAAAAAAAAGTTAGTGGATGCGTAAATTTTAGTTTTTGGTGTGGCATGTGTATACGAACATGAGTATGTGCATATACATCTTCCGACTTGTGCAGATGGGCGAATTAAATGTTTTCATTAAAGAATTATAGTTGTAAGGTTGATCAAGAATAGCAAAAGGTGCAATTTTTATTATATTGCATGCCCAAGAATATGCTTCCAGGGAACCAAAACTAAGAAGAAATTAAATCACATCACAGACTTCAAAGAGCAAAGAAAGACAGAAACAACAAAGAAAGATAAAATGGAGAAAGATGGAGATCGGACAATGAAAATTGGTTGATAATTGAAAGGCACTACACACACAAACAAATCTCCTGAGCTAATCTTGGATTCATTGAAGCTCATCTTCGCCAGTCTAAGACAGTCCTCCTAACTCTAAAGTTTGTTACTGAGGAGAACACATCCTTACCTTTTGCACGACGACCACATGCAGAGAGTAGGAAGTTCTTTTTTCCAATTCTGGGAATTGCATAGTGGCAAGAACAGCAAAGTCTGTGTGCCAAATTTGAAAAACATAGATAGAATTTTAGCATCTTGTAATGGATTAGTATTGACCAAAATGAAAAAGAATGGAGGCTTAGCGGTTAGCAATCCCAGTACTAGGAAGCACATACAACTTCCCCTTGGAACAATTGGTTTCCATCCAGATTCGTATGGGTTCATGCGTAGGCAGTTGATGGGCGGGTATAAAGTGGTACACTTATTCCGCGAAGAGACTCATGAAGAGTACTAGTGATCCACGCCATAAACCATGACACAGAACAAAATTTTGAAGGTTCACACATAAATTAGGGTTGACGTGCTGGAAAGAAAGTAAAAAACTCACAAAATAACCTATATATCAATCTGAATACACAGCAACCCCCTCTACTAGAACACACACAAAAGAAAACCCAAAAGATGAGAAAATCGAAATATTCGTTGAGTCTGGATTAAAAAGCTGTTTTAGACCTTCAATTTCACAACCACACAAACAATTAAACCCAAATAACTGAATCAATCAGGGAAAAAACTGCGTCAAATAAACACAAAGAAACCGAGACCAAAAAACACCAAACAACCCATGCCAGAAAATGCATTACATATAACGGCTTACAAAAAAAAACAAAAAAAAAAAAAAAAAACAAATCAGTAGAATATGATCTCGAAATACCTAAAGGGGAATGAGAAGAACAGCCCTTTTTGACGCTTAAAACGCCTGGTAGAAGAACCGACCATGGATACTACTTGCACGACACGTTCAGATCGCCACCGGAGAAGAAACTTGCTCGCCAAAAAGGAGGGAAGCGGTGGTGGTGATAGGAGAACTGAAGAGACGGCGATTAAGAGGGAGAGAGATATTGGAAATTGAGCAGGCCGAAAAGACCGCTAAATATCTTTACAAACGGGGAAATAAAATAAATAGGCAGTAATAAAAACAGTGAGAAAGGACAACAACACCCCTAGCTTCATAAAACCCAATAGCACGTACAATCCAAGTGAAAACAATCTCAAACGTTGAAAAAATAATAATAAACGCGCACAGGATGTGATCTCACGATTTCACCTGCAAGGGGGGTTGCACCGGATTCAAAATCTATATATATATATATATATATATATATATATATATATATATATATATATATATATATATATATATATATATATATATATATATATATATATATATATATATATATATATATATGGTATTACTACCCTATATATACGTAGCATACATATACCCATAGAATACACAAGGAAGGAACACACGTACATACGTAGCTTCGAAGCCAAGCCAAGCCCTCCTCTTCCATCGTCACCTCCATTAAACCAAACACCCTCTCTCTCCCTCCCTCGATTGTTCTTACGATAGCAACCGTAGAAACTAGCGACCGAGATTCTCCTCCGATGAGCCATAAGAAGAAAGGGAACTCCCGGCGTAAAGCGTCGACGGCGGAATCGGAGCCGGCGATGGCGTCATCCTCGTCCTCCCGGCGAAACAGTTCGGTGTTAGCATCAGTAACCTCCCCTCCGGCAACGACGACATGTAGTCTGGATTGGGGGAGGGTGACAAGACTGATGTTCACACGTTGATGATGAAGGTAAGTTACAGACTCACGCCAATATAACTATTAAATACTAGGTTTAGGTAAAAAATAACGATTGAGGGCTTAGTCTAGTGGTAAGGCAACGGTTTAGTTAATGGTTTGGCTAGGGTTCGAATTTTGTTGGCATTTGTTGGTTGTATATGCTTACCATATTTTGGGTATAATTATGGGGGCGATTAATACGCTTAAGGGACGGTGATGATTTGTTGACTAGTACCAATCTCCCTACTGTTATTTCATGTTAACAGTGGGTGAGTTAGCTTAGTTGGGTAAGACATAGTTGGTGTTGGGAGAAAATCTAGGTTTTGAATCCCTTAGGGTTTAATTATTTAATAGCTCGATTATTTAGTGAAAAGTGCGATTTGATTCACAGGTTTTTAATAAGCGAATGAGGTAACCCATGTCTCCACAAAACCTATTTTCTTCGCTATAATCTCCTTCCTTGGTCTCCTTCTATATGCTTGTGTCTTGATTAATTCCTCTATACTATTTGTGATATATTCTTGATGATTGATAAGATGATTTATGAGTGTTCTTGATAATCTTGATGATCTTGATATTGAAAAGAGGTTCTTGATATTGATGTGATGATTCTTGACAAATCTTGATATTCCTTTATGTTAAAGATAAATTGTGATTTTGATAATTTGGGAAGGATTAGAGCCCTAGGATGGATTGGGAATTTGTGTTGTAATTTTCTTGATATATATTTGGGTGGGAATTCGCATGTTTTGGGTGTTGTTTATTTTTAGAAGTCGTAATAGGATGAGTTATACGTGATTCATGCTTTTGTTCCATTAATTGCCTACGTGGTGTCATTAATTGCGTTTAAAAGTGTCTAAGCATGGTTCCGGGTTCCGCAAAGGATCCCGGGACGTAATTGTGATAAAAGATTCAGTGGGGGGTAGGGGTACCCGCCACCTACCTGCTGCCCGAAAATCACCGCCAGGCAGCGGGCAGGCGTCGGGCAGGCGTTCGCCCGCCGGCAACCCGCTGCCTGGACGATGATATCCGGCGGGCAGCCGGCGGGTGACCCCCACCCACCGGCTACTCGCTGGTCCGTACCCACCCTAGGTCTTCGGCTTCCCCGTTTGATGTTCCCCATTCCCCGTGGTGTCCCAACGGACCCCGTTTGTCGTGCTTGAGTCTAGTTTGATGTTTTGGGTACCGTTCGTAGGATAAAAGAGTCTTAGGGAGTGCATGCTAGTTGAATCGGTAACCCGTTGACCTAGGTGGAAGTCGTATGAACCCCTTAGGACTATTCTTAGTATGTGAATGATCACACGTAAGCGTATTTATGAGTCTCCCCCTTCCCAATGTGCTATTATGTGCTATTATGTGCTATTGTGTGTTATGTGATGCATGATTCCCCAATTTGGTTGCGATCAAATTGGCTATACGGGCAATTGCATGGGTTGAGAACCATCCCAACTGTTAACCAGGCCGGTTGCGATCGGTCAGGTATATAAATATTATATAGGGCTGAGGTCCACTGTTTGGTTACTTATGAGCTGCGGTTCATCCTCCTGGCTGCGGTCAGTGATTCACTTCTTGGGCTGCGGTCCACATGGGCCACGGGTACGATGACCCACCGAACTGGACGCGCCAGGCGGTGTGTAGGGCCAATAAACCCGAGGAAGGCTGTAGTCCACCGACCTGAGTAATCAGGCGGTGTGTAGGGCTACGGCTGGCTGCGATCCACCCAGTGATGGGCCAGCGGTGTGTAGGGTCGTAGTCTCCGAGGATCTTCGCCCACCGACTGAGTCTCTTAGCGGTGTGTAGGGCTTGATCCGCTACGGTCCACCGACTGTGCCCGTCAACGGTGTGTAGGGTCGTATGCCCCCCCTTGTAAAGGGGATCACAGTCCACCGACTGGGCGCGTCACCGGTGTGTAGGATTGTGGTCCGACGTTGAGTTCCTCAGCGGTCTTTAAAGGGTTGGTTGCGATCAACTCCCTTCATGTTGCGGTATGAGGTAGGGTGTTGCGAGGCCGTGTTAGTGCTATATGCGCTAACCCTCATGTTCGGGGCATGCGATTGGTCCCGTGGCGCCAGCTCAGTGTGATTGAGTGTCACAAATGATGATTGAATGATGATATGATTGATGTGGAAATAGACTGTGGCCTTAGTTGCGTATTCCTTATGATGATTCTCCTTAACTGTTATTATTGATTATTGTGCTTACCCCTATTTGCTGAGTCCATTCCTGATTTTAAAACTAGAGTCTCTTAAATATATATCTTCCTGCTTCAAAATTATTTTCATATATCTATATATATCTATTTATAAAGTATTTCAACGCGTTGGAGTGGGTTACCGTCATCATTCGCTGAATAGATATATTTGGCTTTCAGGCACAGATGATTAGCTCCCAGAGCGCGCTAGAAGAGCTTGGAGTAGATAGATAGTTTTCCTTTCGGCCTACGTGCCATGATGATGTATTGAGGATATTTAGTTAGTTTAGCCTGTGCATCTGAGTTCTCCAGCTCAGATGTGGCATAACACCCCGCACTCGTATGTTTAGTATTACCCTATTTTGAGATTTAATGAGAATTGACCTTTGTTATATAAGTTTTAAAAGTTTCAAAATTTCGGGGTGTTACACTTCGTCCCTGCCACACCTCGACCGGAACTCCCTCCCGAAAGTCCATTGGTACCCGTGCTAGGTGGCAAGGCTCTCTGATTGGATTGGGGTCGGCTGTAACACCCCTAAATTTCAAGGTATTTAAAACTTATAAAATAAGGGCGAATCCATTGATTAAATCCCAAACAAGGCATACAGCTATCCGTAAGTGTCGGGGTGCTATGCCACACCTAGGTTTGAGAACCTAGGTGCACAGGCTAAACTAACCAAGCATAAGAAATCCTCAAATCGATATTCAATACAATCCCAAGGCACGCAGGCCAACTACTGAACTAAGGCTAACTAAGTTATGTCCAAGGCTCTGACTAGCGTGCTCCGAAGCTAATGCTCATCACCTGAAAAACATTTGGTATAACAACCGTCAACGAATAATGCTGGTAACCCACTCCAACGCGTTAAGTACAATATATGTAGATATGAGAAACTCATTTTGAAACTGGAATATATATAACAGACTCAAGGCATATAACAGACTCAATATCACAGAATGAACATAAGAACTAATAGACATCCTAACTATGCAATGCAAGACAAAACAGGCAGATAAGCATGCAAATAACTAAGGCATTCAGTATAATCAATTAGCAAGTAGTCAACAAAGCACACGATCCATCCTCCAACCATATACCAAGTTCCAACCGTATAACTCCCCTCCGTCCTTATATCAGTTCCAACCTATACCTCCAGGCCACCCTTATATCCCCACCCCTTATGCCTCCGGGCAACTACATGCCCCCACCGACGAACCCACATTTCAACCACCAACATATCAAAATGGTGCCACAGTGCCATTCATTGATCCGCACCTCTAGTGCCAATATCAAGGGGTTAGCGCATATAGCTCTAACATGACACCGCAACACTTTTAACCTGACCCAATACTCAACGGAAAGCTAGTCGAAGGTGGGTGTGTGCCTTTAGCACAGTCATCGCTATGGTCTGTACCTTTAGTACAATGACCGGGCACAAGTGGTGCCAACCGCCAACAGTTTATTTTCCACCAATCACAATCTCATCAATATCATTATCATCATCACCATCAATTACACTAGCCATTGCGCAATGACCACGATACTCATCATCATCCAATCAATCAATACATAACCACATAACAAGCAAGACACAACAACAATGACACGTATCACACATAAAATCCTAGAATGATGCCTAAAATACCAAACGAGACTCATACATGACAAACGGGGTAAAACGGGACACGGGGAAACATCAAATGGGGAAAAACACCATGAACCACGCCGGGATTCCAGCGGGTAGGTGGCGGATGGAGGACCTCCCGCCAACCACCCACCAGCGGCGGGTTACTATTCTAGCGGGTGGCCGGCGGGCAGACCACCGCCCGCCGGCTGCCTGCTGGAACAGTGAATGCGGGCAGCGGGTAGGTGGAGGGTGGTCAGTCCCCCCACCTACCCACCACTGATACACAGGCAACTTTATGGTCCCGGGATCCCCTGTGGAACCCGAAACCATGTCCAAACACCTTCAAACACATAACGACAATACCACGTATTCAATTAACGAAATTAAACCAAGAATCACAACCAATACGTTCAAACACGATTCCTAAACATGACAGGACCTAACATTAATCATATAACTGTTCAGGAGCATCCAGAACCACAAGAACATCAAGAAATCTATATGCAAGTCCTAGGTTAGACTCAACACCCGATCATGCATAATCCCACCCAAACATACCAAGAATATCATAATACGAATTTCACGTTATAACTCTAGGGCTCTAGACACAATCAAAATACGAGATCATTCATATAATTAATCATTGTATCAAGAACATCAAGATTATCACATAAACACCAAGATTATCACATAAACATCAAGATTATCATATAAACACAATATAAATCCTAGGCAAAGCTCTATCAAGACTCAAGCACAAAATCATATATCAAAGGAGCCAATGAATAAGATATAGCAAGGAAAATAGGCTTTGTCGAGACAGGGGTTACCTCTTAGCCTTAATCAATATCCTTGGCTACTAAGGTTCTTTCTCTAAGATCTTCTTCCCGTGGGTTGTCCTACGTTTGGTGGCAGGGGGATTCCTGGGAATATCTTGTGTGGTAGAATTAACTGTAGTAGGGTTTCTAAATGCTTCTTAAGTCCATATATATATATATATATATATATATATATATATATATATATATATATATATATATATATATATATATATATATATATATATATATATATATATTTAGGAGTCCCAACTAGGGTTTGATTAGTAAGGATCCACATATCCTATTCCTTATAATATTAAGGATTTGGGTCTTAAGGATAAGGGTCCATGATCCATGGTGGGCCACATCAATTAATTAAAGGAAATCCTAACCTAATTAAATCCTTTTTAATTATTATTAACGGAATCAATTAAATAATTAGTCCGGGGTTAGAGGCCGTAACACGGGGTGTTACACCCTCCCCCCCTTACAAAGGGCTTCGTCCCTGAAGCTCGGACATGGATTTATACTTTCACCCCTGGATGTCAAGTATTTGGCCTCCTGATTAAGGAAATGTGGCTCAAACGTGTCATTTACTGAGGGTAGAGTGGGGTTTGGTTAGGTCGGTGGCGAGTGTTATTTGAGATTTTGGGCATACCTTGGCTTCTCACTCCCGAACTTGAAGCTCCATGCGTGCCCAACATGGCCTCGATTGCCGCCACTCTCCTATCCAATGAGCTTGTTGCGAGAATCAAGGACAAGAATGTCTGGCTTCGGTCCGGCTTAGGTCTACTCCCTTTCTTTCTGTGATCCAACTTAGGATCATCCCGTAGGGTAAGCTGAGCCGGTTGCTGGATTTACAGAACTCCATGGGTTTCAACATAAGGGCGGGTAAGTTGAACTTGACCTTATGCTTAAGAAAATAGGCAAAGGTGCATTCCAATCCCCCCCACATCCTTGCTCTTGTTGTTAGTGGGCAACAAGTTGTCGGACACAATCATAACTAGCAATTTCTGCTCGGCGGTTAGCAACTTCTTGTTTGCCCTTGTGGCCGAAGTGAAACCGCTTTCTCTTCCCAACAAGTACCCGAGGTAGTCTGTGTACACCGTGTCTCGGGTACTGACCCAAGGCTTCCGGTCATAGTCTAATACACCCGTGGTGGTCAATTTTAGGAGTTTAACCAAGCGGCCATCGGAGAGCACTATCTCCTTGCCCCGGACCTTGGAGGTGATCTCCAACTTGTCCCCCCATTTGGTGGCTACCAAATGACAATAGAACTCCTTTACCAACTCGGGGTACGTATCCCCTTTAATTGCGAGATATGTATCCAGGATGCCTTGAAATCTAAGCATATCAACCAACTCCGGAGAGAATTGGTCGGGTTCGAGTGCTTTACCTCCGATCACCGTGTAGTCGGCGTCGTTCCATTCCGGGGCTCGGGTACCGATGGGCTTTTTCGGCATCGTTTGGAGTGGTTACGGTTTGGGGTGGCCTTCACGGTGATTTTTCCGGCGAGACTTCCGGCGACAGCGTGACACGACGAGGGGCGTCGACGGCGGGGCCTGGGCGGTATCGGCATGGCGTGGCATGGCGTCCGCCTGAGGCTGTGACGAAGGGCGGCGGTTCGCGGTTGGCGTGGCGCGGCGGAGGTGACGCCGTTTTGCTCTGGTGGCCGGTGACTGGGCGGAGGCAGCAGGTTCCCGGCGGTGCTTGGCCGGTCGGTGGACAGGTTGTGTCCGGGTGGTCGGCGGTGGTTGTGGGTGTCTCGGCTGGTGCGGCGGGGAGAGAGAGAAGGAGAGGGAGAGAGAGAGAAAGAAAGAAAATGGGAGGAAGAAGGGTTTTTAATTTGGGGATTTTGGGTTTTAGGGACTTGGAGAGGGTTAAGAAGGTTGTGTTCCCTTAAGGTTCTAAGAAACATTAATAGTTTAGTGGTTAGGAACTTGGTTTTATAAGTGGGAGGTTTAGGGTTCAATCCCCATTGGTTGCATTAGTTCTTTTTGTGCACCCCTTCCATGCTTTGGGCTTTCTACCATTCTTTTGGTCTGATGTGTTGTTTGGGATTTTTAGATTATAAAAGGCGTGGATCTCAGTCCTCTTCTTACCTTGAGAGGTGGTAGTCGGGGAAATTTAAGCTGATTGAATTAATTGATTTTGTTTTTTTTTATTCAAGGTATGAGAGCTTCTAAGTAACCGAGCTAAATAAGCGATTCTACTAAAGGAGTTGTTTACAGGGGTTCACAGTTTTATCCTAAGAAGAATTCCTCTTCCGGATTTTCCTCCAGTTGATTCGTGGGATCCTCGTCTCCTAGGGCCACGTTTTCTGCGTCGATGTTGGCTTCGGTTTCAAGGTTGGCCTGGGTGTGGCTAATGACGAATACCTTCCCGGGAGCCCCGTAATTCCCTCGGTTATTCGCGCTTCCTTGTTGGCCCATGACCGTAGGGTTTGTGCTCGGCAGTCGAGTGCACTGGAAGGCCTTGTGTCCTTCTCCCCTGCAGATGAAGCACCGCAAGGTGTTCCCAAGGCAGTCCTTGCCCCTATGATCCTTATTGCATCTTCGACAAAGGAATGGTCTTGCGTTGGCTTCGTTGTTTCTTAGAGACGATCCTTGGTTAGGTGGGTTAACCGTCCTTGTGTTAGAGTCATTCCTTGCTCTTTTCACAGGCAGTCCCCCGCTTCCGGTATTCCTTTTGCGAATCTGTTCCTGAACTCCTCGTTGTATGAGTTGGATCCGGTAGAGGTCGGCGGCGCTGGTGTAAGCCTCGTTAAGGGTTCGGGGTTTGCTTACGATTAGAGCCTTTTGGGCCTCGAAGTTGAGGCCTGTCACAAATTTCTCTATCTTGGTCGTTTCTATAGGCACCAACTCGGGGCGAAATGAGCTAGCTCGAGAAATCGTTTGTGGTATTCCATGACCGTGGCCATCCCCTATTTCAGGTGGAGGAATTCTTCGTACATGGCTGCCCTTATGTGTGCGGGGTAGAATCGTCCCCGTAGTCGCACTTTTACGGACTCCCAGTTGAATCCTGGTTCTTGCCTACAAGCAGGTCTTTCGTGGACGCACCAAAGATCGGCTTCGTGTCCGAAGTAGAATGAGGCTATTCCTACCCAGCGTCCCTCCGGGCACTGTACTACCTCGAAGATCTTGTCGAAGGTTCGGATCCATTCTTCAAGAATTGTGGGGTCCTCTTCTCCTGAGAAGATAGGTGGGTGGTGGTTCGAGACTTGGCGGGCTACATCTGAGTTTCCGTTTGGTGGTGGTGGTGGTCGGTTGTTGTTATGGAGGACAGCGTCGCTTAGCGTCTGGGCGACCTGAGTTAGTTGCTGTAGATTCTGAACTAGTGATTCGTGAGCGGAGGGTTCAGGGGTCCTTGACTGACTTCTTGCCGGCGCCATTCTGGTGGTCTACAGGGCCAATGTTGATTGTAATGGTAAGTTAGGGGTTCGCATCCTTACCTCGATGCTATAAGTATTGGGAATCTTTAAACTAATCACATGATAGAGTGAGGAGAAGTTAGGCAGACAATGCTATAAACTGTAACACCCCCCCCGCCCCCCCCCCCCAAAACAACAAGACCTAAAAACAAGTCTTAACACATGCAGATTAACAACAAAACACTAGCACAGCGGAAGATAAAAGATAACTGGATAAAAGGAATCCAAAACGGGGTGTTATGCCACGTATACCACACTAGGTATACGCTACGGCGACAATCTGCAAGTGTATCACTATCCCAAAAACAACAAAACTAGAACAATCTAAAGACATTGGCACACAGGCCTCAACAACACTGTCTAAAGATACAGGTGCTAAGCTACCGGCTCTAGACATCGCGCTCAACTACGCATCACCTGAAAGATACAAAGATAAACATTAGGGCGACGCCCGGTCAGCGAAAGATGCTGGTAACCCACCAATACCGTTAAGTATCATAAATAGGTAGATATATAATATGAAAACCATTTTCGAAACGGAATACGTATATATAAGTCAAAAGCCAAGATCAAAAGGCAACACAAGACTCACCACTCAACAAGGATAAAACCGGGAACACGTCCCAACCACAAAGGTTAACCACACACAAGAGTAAAGACTCACACAACGGCAACACATGCCAAAACACCACAAGCCTCCGTGACTACACACGTCACGAGAGAAGAGAACTCACCACAACACCGGCTTCACAAGCCCTCGTGACATCACACATCATGAGTTGATATGCCTTCCTTATGCCCTGTTCCAACCTTATGGCTACTCCCAACCTTGTACCTTCGGTGCCAACCATTACCTCCAGAAAACCCCTATACAGCCAAGTCCAACCTTATTCCGCCGGGACCGTCGTCCCCCACCTATAACCACCAACGAAAGCCCACCAATTCACGGCAACACATGCCCGGATAACACAATGTTATCCCCCAATCACGTGGACTCAGCCACAACTCCATAAAATCACGTCACGGCCACCACGAGGACCGCTGCAATACCTTGGTGACTAGTGTCCCATACCACTAATCGTGCAATCCAGGTAGAGCCACACACGCACCACCACTCACACGAAACGAATAACGGATTGCAAGAGAAGGTATGAAACACACTCAATCAAGAGACGGGTCACCACCCAACAACAACAACGACGCTAGCATTAATATAATAACTAGCAAGCTCAACAACGGGGAAACTCAAGATAGTTCCGAGGAACACACAAGACACCACACGGTTCAACGAAACACAATGTTGAACACTTAGCACGATTCACAACACCAAAGATCCTACATGGATACCTACCGAAAAGCTCTAGACCAACGAAACATCAAGAAGACGCTCAAATAGTTCCACAAAAGAACAACGGGAGGCCAAAAGATCAAAGACTGAGACAAACAAAACACAGGGAACAAATCCCACCACAACACCACCGTGTTCCCCGCGGGTGGACCCACGGGTAGTGCCCCACCCGAGGTCCCGCCCGCGGGTACACAACCCGCAGGGCACACGTTCCCCGCGGGTAGGCCGGCGGGTGGTGCCCCGCCCGCCGTTCCGCCCGCGGGTACGTCCCTGTACCACAACAAATCCCTTCGGGGATTTTCTCCTCCAAACACAACTTCAAGTCCAAAACACACCAAATCTCACCAAACACAACAAAATGACTTGAACCAAGGAAAATGCCAAGCAATGGCACAAAGGAATCCTAAACACAAGCTCTAGATATGCAATATCACAAGATAAATGCATAAACTCTCACATTTCATAGCAAAACACAAGTAGAAGCCAAGAAATCATATATAGGTAAGCAAAATAGGTTTTGTAGAGCATGGGTTACCTCTTGAAGACCAAAAGACTCTTCTTACACCACAACAAGCTCTCCACTAAGCTCACTAGCCAAACCCACTTCAAGATCAAACCAAAAGATCATAAAGATCCAACCTTTAATAAAAAGACAACCAAGATGGAACCAAAAAGACTAAACAAGCTTAGATCTTACCCTTCTAGATGCCAAAATAGAGGAAAGATTGAATCTTGGAAGCAAAACTTGGAATCTTGACAAAGGCTTCTTTTGGCTTGAAGAACAAGCTACTCTTGTTTTCTAGAGAGAAGGTAGAGATATTTTCTAGGAAATGTAAGGGAATGAAATGAAGAAGTCTTCTAGGTTTAGGTTACAAAACTAGCTCTTGGTGAAAAAACAAGGATACCCTTACTAACTCTTAAAAAGTGTAAGGAACAAGGGAACTCCTCTCAAAGCACAAGGTACAACACAACTTAAAGATTGACTAGTCAAATACTAGTCCTTGAGTATCAAAAATCAGGATTTTAGGAATCAATTCCTCAAAAGAAATAGAATTAATTACTCAATTAATTCATGGTTTGGAGTGTGGATTTTTGGGGTGTCACATAAACTCACAGCCTTACCACGCGTCCTAAGACTCCTAAGTCCTATGTATTTGAACACCTAGAGTTACGGCATAGCATCTTAAGGTCTCAAACTTAGATTACTATCCTAGGTGTAGCTTTAGATTCTTAAAGTCTAACTCTTAATATCCTCAGTATGAAGTTACCTAGAGTTCAAGCTTAATGTCCCAAAGTCTTATACTAAAGGCATTGTCTTAGGGTCGAACTTAGGCTCTGATACCAACTGTAACACCCCTACATTTCAAGGTATTTAAAACTTATAAAATAAGGGCGAATCCATTGATTAAATCCCAAACAGGGCATAGAGCTATCCGTAAGTGTCGGGGTGCTATGCCACACCTAGGTTTGAGAACCTAGGTGCACAGGCTAAACTAACCACCTCAAATCGATATTCAATACAATCCCAAGGCACGCAAGCCAACTACTGAACTAAGGTTAACTAAGCTATGTCCAAGGCTCTGACTAGCGCGCTCCAAAGCTAGCGTTCATCACCTGAAAAACATTCGGTATAACAACCGTCAGTGAATAATGCTGGTAACCCACTCCAACGTGTTAAGTACAATATATGTAGATATAAGAAACTCATTTTGAAACTGGAATATATATATAATTACGAGACTCTAGTTTAAATCCAGGATCAAGACTCAAGGCATATAACAGACTCAATATCACAGAATGAACATAAGAACTAATAGACATCCTAGCAATGCAATGCAAGACATAACAGGCAGATAAGCATGCAAATAACTAAGGCATTCAAAATAATCAATTAGCAAGTAGTCAACAAAGCACACGATCCATCCTCCAACCTTATACCAAGTTCAAACCGTATAACTCCCCTCCGTCCTTATATCAGTTCCAACCTATACCTCCAGGCCACCCTTATATCCCCACCCCTTATGCCTCCGGGCAACTACAAGCCCCCACCGACGAACCCACCTTTCAACCACTAACATATCAAGATGGTGGCGCAGTGCCATTCAATGATCTGCACCTCTAAAGCCAATATCAAGGGGTTAGCGCATATAGCTCTAACATGACACCTCAGCACTTATAACCTGACCCAATACTCAACAGAAAGCTAGTCAAAGGTGGGTGTGTGCCTTTAGCACAGTCACCGCTATGGTCTGTACCTTTAGTACAATGACCGGGCACAAGTGGTGCCAACCGCCAACAGTTTATTTTCCACTAATTACAATCTCATCAATATCAATATCATCATCATCATCAGTTACACTGGCCATTGCGCAATGACCACGATACTCATCATCATCCAATCAATCAACACATAACCACATAACAAGCAAGACAGAACAACAATGATACGTATCACGCATAAAATCCTAGAACGATGCCTAAAACATCAAACGAGACTCATACACGACAAACGGGGTACAACGGGACATGGAGAAACATCAAACGGGGAAAAATATCACGAACCACGCCGAAAATCCAGCGGGTTGGTAGCGGGTGGAGGACCACCCGCCAACCACCCGTCGGCGGCGGGTTACTATTCCAGCGGGTGGCCGGCGGGCAGACCACCGCCCGTCGTCTGCCCGCTGGAACAGTGAATGCGGGCAGCGAGTAGCTGGCGGGTAGTCTGTCCCCCCACCTACCCCCCACTGATACACAGGCAACTTTATGGTCCCGGGATCCCCTGTGGAACCCGAAACCATGTCCAAACACCTTCAAACACATAACGACAATACCACGTATTCAATTAACGGAATTAAACCAAGAATCACAACCAATACGTTCAAACACGATTCCTAAACATGCCAGGACCTAACATTAATCATATAACGGTTCAGGAGCATCCGGAACGACAAGAACATCAAGAAATCTATATGCAAGTCCTAAACACAAGTCGTAGGTTAGACTCAACACCCGATCATGCATAATCCCACCCAAATATACCAAGAATATCATAATACGAATTTCACGATATAACCCTAGGGCTCTAGACATAATCAAAATACGAGATGATTCATATAATTAATCAACCTAAATCACATAACGATCCAGGGACATCTGGAATCACAATAGCATCAAGAAATCTATATGCAAAGTCTTAAACACAAGTCCTAGGCTAGACTCAACACCCGATCATGCAAAATTCCACCCAAATATACCAAGAATAACATAATACGAAATTCACGTTATAACCCTAGGGCTCTAGACATAATCAAAATACAAGATCGTTCATATAAATAATCATAGTATCAAGAACATCAAGATTATCACATAAACATCAAGATTATCACATAAACACCAAGATTATCACATAAACACAATATAAACCCTAGGCAAAGCTCTATCAAGACTCAAGCACATAATCATATATCAAAGGAGCCAATGAATAAGATATAGCAAGGAAAATAGGTTTTGTCAAGACATGGGTTACCTCTTAGCCTTAATTAATCCTTCCTTGGCTATTAAGGTTCTTACCTAAGATTTCCATCCGATTGATCTCCCTAGGCTTGGTGGTGGGGAATCTCTTGGGAATAATTTCGTGTAATATAACTATGGGTGGTAAGGGTTCTAATTGCTTTCTAATCCCCAATTTATAGAATCAGGAATTCTAATCATAATCTGAATAGTAAAGGCCTACTTTCTTTATTCCTAATAGATATATATGTCTAGGATTCCTAATTAGAATCTAACTAGTAAACGTTTACTCTCTTTATTCCTAATAGGCTTAAGACTCTAGTTTGGACAAGGGTCCACGATCCATGGTGGACCACATTAATTAATTAAAGGGAATCCTAACTAAATTAAATCCTTTTTAATTATTATTAACGTAATTAATTAAATAATTAATCTGGGATTGAAGGCCATAACACGGGGTGCTACAACTGGACACGGGGAAACATCAAACGAGGGAAAATGACCCGCCGCACCACCACATTCCAGCGGGTGGGCGGTGGGTGGAGGACCACCCGCCGGTGGGCAGCCGAGATTCCAGCGGGTGCCCGGCGGGCAGTCGTCTGCCCGCTGGCTGCCCGGTGGAAATGGGTAAAACGGGCAACGGGTAGGTGGCGGGGGGTTCGCTCCCCTCACCAACCCC